>NC_056751.1:355702371-355897371 GCF_019279795.1 Protopterus annectens
TATCATTATGCAGGCTATTGGACCACTCGCCTTCTTTTGCCTTCAGGCCCTCTGGTGTGGTGGTAGTACAAAAACTGTGTATGATACAAGGTTAGACACATCCTCCAGGGCTTTACCAGTGTGTGGTTCAGGTACAGGAAAACAAAACTGTTTAGATGCAGGGGAAGCCAAGGTGAAGCATCTGTTGCCAGTGTTGATATGCCTCCCCTGGGGATTCTCCCACTAGTGTAATGAATGCAGAAATGAAACATAAAACCCACCATGTTGCAGGGCAGCAGTCTTGGACTGAGTTTCCACCTGAGGTGATGGCTATGGCTAGATCCATTGTTCAGGCAGTTGATTATGGGGGTGCAAACCCAAGTTATGTGTAACACTAGGGCTCATACCCCCATTCAACCATCTGGGGATCTCAATTTTGAAAGGGATTCGGAATCTGATATTTCAGGAGTGTCAGAGCCCTATCAGTCAGCTTACTCTGATGATGAAAAGGTGCAGAAAACCAAACAGATATTTTCTTTTTCCCAAATTCTGACTAGATTTAGGGATGTATTTGATTGGAAACAATCTTCAGCTGATCCCGAGATCAGTAAGATATATGGTCTTTTGGAGGATTAGGCCATGGACATGGCAGTCTTCCCTCCATTAATCCCAGCTTTGGAGGACGTTTTTAAGAAGGCATGCAGATCTCCTCTATTGGATCAGTTATAGTCTAAAAAATTGTTTAAGAAATTAAGGGTTTGCTTGATCATGCTTAGTCTGCAAGCTAACTTGTCTGCGAATCCTGATGCTGTGTTCCTAGTGACATCTTCTAACAAAAAGGTTATATCTTCATCAATCCCATCAAGTAAGCTAGGCAAGTGGGTGGAAACTCTGGGGAAAAAAGCTGTTGCTGTCCAGCACAGTAGTCTTTAAGATGTTTAACCACCAGTGTTTTATGCGGAAGTTTGTGTTGAAGTGTATGCATAGTTTTGACAAATTTGCTGAATACCTGCTGATCAAAAAGTCTGTGTCAAAGATACTTTGTCCAGTGTTTCTCAAGTGTCTAATCTTATATTAAAAAGTGCCACAGAAGGGGTTGATACTGTCTAGAAATGCAGTGAAGTCTGTGGTGATAAGGAGGTCACACAGTCAAGACTTTTCTGATGAGTTAAAAAAAGAGATTATCAAAGCTCCACTTGATTCTGACCGTGTGTTTGGTACAGCAACTAATCAGATCCTTAAATACTGGGGTGGCATATGTACACTGATGCAGGGGGTATCTAAAATGTCCCATATTCCCAAGTTTCCCTCCATTAAGCAGGATAATTTTCAGTGGCCCAATAAACAGAAGACCCATCTGAACAAAAGGCAAGGAGCTAAAAGGAAATGGCAGAACAAAAACTCTTTCCTGTTTCTCTCTGGATGCCCTGTCTTGAATGTTAGCTCTCAGCATGGCAGCTTGGCCATCAGAAGTTTCTGACAAATGGATGCTCAACATTGTTGGCAGAGGTTAGCGGTGACAGTGGAACTCTCATACTCCAGCAAATGCTGGACTCAGGAGTTATAGAACCAGTACCTCCTTCAGAAAGAATGAAAGGATTCTACTCCAGAATTTTTGTGGATCCCAAAAAAGTGTGGTAAGAGACCAGTGTTGGACCTATCTTTTCTAAATAACTTTGTCAACTTCCCCAAGTTCAAGATGCTCACCCTGCAGGTAGTGCTTTCTCTTTTGCCAGACTGCTGCTTCATAGTGACTCTGGACTTGAAGGATGTGCATCACCATATCCCCATTGCTTTCCACTTTAGGAGGTGTCTGAGATTTGTTGTGTCAGGTTCTCTGCCTTGCCCTTTAGGCTAGCCAGTACACCTTGAGTGTTTGCAAAATGCCTTGCTCTAGTAGTAGCTCACTGACGAACTTTTGGCATTCACATCTGTCCTTACTTGAATGACTTGCTGATCTGTGCAAAGTCTCTATCCATATGTTTGGAATCACTAGAGAAGGTATTGATCTTACTGTCCTACATAGGGTTCAGGTTGAATATTCAGAAGTCGTTTCTGACACCCTCATTAAGATTCATCTTCCTGGGGTACATAATTGACTCTGACAAAAGAAATTTGCTTCTTTCCAAAGACGAGGTCCTGTCTTACCATATGGTGATTCAGGAATTCCCTAGGAGGAACTTCACCTTGGCAAGAGAATTCCTAAAAATACTCTGGCTTATGATATCTATGATTCTCATGATACCACTTGAGGAAAATTCATTGGCATGTCTGGAATTGTTGGACCCAGCACCTACATTCTCTGGAATCTCGGTTACAATTGCTGCCCTTCATCAGATGTGAGTTACAGTGATGGAGACACAGCAGAGTTTCAATCCAGAACTTCCCTTCTTCTCTCCTGTTCCAGCACAATCTGTCCAGACATATTCAGCCAACTTAATTTGGGGAGTTGTGTCAATGGGAATGCAATTGCAAACCATTTGGGGGCTCAAAGAAGCACATCCGTATCAAGGAAATGTGGGCAGTGATCCATGCCTTGAAAGTCCTTCACCACATATTGACTCTTCTGGTGGTTACAGACAACACATCAGTACCTCAACAAACAAGGGAGTACAAGGTCATACTCTATTTGCTGGTTGGCAGTGATGGCCTTGGAGCTAGCTTTACATTTCTCTTACTCTTCAGGCATCATAAACCCCATCAGAACAAAATGCTGTGGCAGACAGATTAAGAAGTCTTGGGCAGACGTACACAAGTGGCAGGTCGAGCCAGTGGTGTTCCAGGATGTAGTCCATATGTAGGGATTACCTCAGATAGATATGTCTGCCTCCTTTCAAAACAGACTACTGGAGAAATTCTGTTCTAGACATCCTTCAAGCCATGCTTGGAGGACAGATGCATTCTTATTCCTTTGGATGAGAATATTCCTGTATGCATTTCCACCCTTTCCACTGATTCACAAGGTACTTCTGAGGGATCAGAAAGAAATGTCAAAAACCAAGTAAAAAAAAAAAAAAAAAAATATATACACACACATATATATATATATATATATATATATATATATATATATATATATATATATATATTAGGCAGCCAATGAATGCACAGCTTGAAAAAGATCACTAGCACAAAATAAAATAAGAAACACAAGTCACATAAAACATGGCAAAGGACTTTTAATGAACAGTAAGCTCTTTCACAACTCTGATGCTGCTTCTTCAGACCATTTAAAATCAAATTAAAACCTCTTAAATATAAACACATTAATCTGAAGACAAATCAAAACCAACAAATAAAATAAAATGAGAAGGCATTTAAAACTCAGATACAATGTAGTCAAATTATTGAGATTGAAACTTAGAGACAGTAGCCACTATTCATTTCTGTAACCCCCTAGATTTAAATATAAGATGTTGAAAATTATTGTCACTATTAATAAAATCACAAAAACTGCAAGCACCACAAGGAAAGGTCCCTATTCTATCCATTCCATGTTGTTGCTGTACAAAATTATGACATAAAAGTTGCTTCAAGTTTTTCTTGTTCTTATACCTGAAAACAGGTTTCTCCCCTATTAATTCTTTAAACCTATTATCCATAGTTAATATGTGCCAATTCTTACATATAACCTGACATGTTCTACCTCTATCACCGGAGTAAAATAATGAAGTGGAAATACTGCCTCTAATACTAGTAGACTGTACTCCTGGAATTGCTGTAATATTAACAGCTGAAAAACAAACCTGTTTTCAGGTATAAGAGCAAGAAAAACGTGAGTCGACTTTTATGTCATAATTATGTACAGCAACAACATGGAGTGGATAGTATAGGGTCCTTCCCCTTTGGTGCTTGCAGTTTTTGTGATTTTATTATTAGTGACAATAATTTTCAAGATCCTACATTTAACATTTAACAAGAAGTTTGTTTTCAATGTGTATGCAGACTGTAATACAAGGGACATAGTCTGTTTGGCACAGTGCACATTGTGTCCTTAGTTTTACACAGGGAAAACAAATAGAAGTTTAAAACAATGTATAAGGGAACATGTTAGGAGTACCAGATTACTTGATGCTAGCAATGCACTTGCACGATATGTCTCTCAGTATGGAGAAATGCATATGTTTAAATTTATGGTCATAGACAAATTAGATTTCACCTCTAGATTAGGGGACTATAATATTATCACTGAAGAGAAAGAATTATGTTGGATAATCAAACTACAAGCTTATAAGGATAAAGGATTGAATTAGAAGATTTGTCTTAAACCTGTACGTAAGTCTAGGGGTTTACGGAGATGAATAGTGGTTGATGTCTGTCTAAGTTTCAATTCCAATAATTTGACTACATTGTATCTGAGTTTTAAATGCCTTGTCATGTGATTTCATTTGTTGGTTTTGATTTGCCTTCAAATTAATGTGTTTGTATTTAAGAGATTTTAACTTGATTTTAAATGGTCTGAAGAAGCAGTGTCAGAGCTGTGAAAATGCTTACCATTCATTAAAAGTCCTTTGCTGTGTTTTATGTGACTTGTGTTTCTTATTTTATTTTGTGTTAAATGTCAGAAATCATTGTGGTGACTCCCTATTGGCCCAGACAGTCTTGGTTTTCCCTTTTTATGGTATTGGCCAAGGGCAGTTACCACAGACCTCCTCACACTCTGGATTTGCTCACACAGTCTCAGGGCCAACTAGTGCACCCCAGTTTAGATCAACTACAACTAAAAGTCTGGATGATTTAATATTGACTCCATTTAGGTACTTGTTTCATTACGATATGTAGCAGGTGGATAAGGAGGGCTGTTGATAAATGAATACACAGAATGCAGGAAAGCAAGATGGGAGATGAGCAGTGTAGATTCAGATCAGGATGCAGCAAAATTGACCTGATGTTTGTAGTGAGACATATAGGTGAGAAGAAGCTAGAGATGAGGAAAGAGTCCAGCTGGGCATTCCTAGACATGGAGAAAGCATATGGCAAGGTCCCAAGAAAGTTGATTTGGGCAGTCCTGCAGTGGTTCAAAGTCCCACAAACATTTGTAGAATTAGTGCAAGCTATGTACAAGGACCCAATGACTCAAGTATGAACAGTATTCAGTCTCACAGAGGGGTTCCCAGTGGGAGTGGGAGTGCATCAGTGTTCAGCTCTGAGTCCAGTACTTTTCATACAGGTGATGGACTGCATTAGCAAACAGGTTGGAGGGGACAGATCAACATGGTTGCTGTATGTAGACGATGTGGCACTACAGGCAAACTCTGATCAAGAACTTCAGCAAAGGATAGGAAAATGGAATGACAAACTGAAGACACATGGGATGAAACTGAGTACAGGTAAGACAGTTGTAATGGCAATAAATGGGGGAAATCAGAAGAAGCTAAGACTTGAGATAGAAGGGGAAAATAGAGGAACAGGTAAACAGCTTCAGATATCTGAGAGGGGTTATTGAGAGGTAGAAGGTTCGGAATGAGAAGTCAAAGCCAGAATCATAGGGGCTGAAGCCAACTGGCAGGGAGTGTCAGGTGTATATGACAGAAGAATGCCAAAGAAGCTGAAAAGTAAGCTGTACAAAACAATGGTGCACCAGTACTACTGTATGGTACAGAAACCTGGTCAGTAAATGCAAAGCAGTTGAGGAAGCAGGAAGCTAGAGGTAACAGAGATGAAATGCCTGAGACAGGTGGTAGGATACACACTGTGGGACAAAGAAATGAGGACATAAGAGCAGAAGGCAAAGTAGCTCCAGTTGCAGAAAAGGTCAAAGAGAACAAATGATGGTGCCTTGGGCACAAATGCAGAAAAACAGAAGACAATCAGGTAAAGAAGATTTTGGGACAGACAGGAAGAAGGCAAGAGGAAACAAGGGCATCCAGCAAAGAGGTGGATGGTTCATAGAAGGTTACTAGGTTAATGGCCCTAAAGTCCTTACAAGCTTAGCCATATTTATTTTAACATCCTTAGGTCTAGATGTGATACCTTTACTTATGAGATGTGCCACAAAGAAGGATGTCCTTACCACTGTGGATACGTGGGGGTCAAAGTTCAGATTGCTATCAACCTGAGTACCTAGATTATGTATCACAGGGTCTATACTTAGGAGGTGCTGTCTATTACCTATTAGCAGGGATGTCAGCTTTCCTATCGGGAGTAATAATGCATTTTTTGCATTTAGCTTTAATCCGTAGCTTTGGCCCCAATATTTTGTCTGCTTTAACCCTTTCTGCAGTATATTAACATCATTGAGGGACTCATTGATTGCTCCCAATTTGCAATCATCCATGAACTTGGTCAGCCGCAGGCTGTCCGAGTTTGCCTGGACTTCTGAGAAATAAATTCCGAACAGTAAAGGGCCCAGCACAGAACCCTGTGGTATGCTACTGTTGACTAGTCTTTTGCTAGAGGTGAAGTCACCCACTTTGACTATATGTGTCCTGTCAGTGAGCCAGTTGGCTACCAATCTGGTGATGTAGGGATTAATTCCCAAGTGGGAGAATTTCTCTATAATACCTGAGTAGGAGAATGTGCCAAATGCCTTGGCACATTTGGCTAGGTCAGGGTAGGTGGGATGCACTGTCTTTCCCTCATCCAAGGCTTTGTTGACTTTCTCAAAGAAGACATCCAGGTTTAAGAGGCATGATCTACCCTTAATGAATCCAGACTAGGTTGGGTGCAGAGTTTGGAGATTACTAATGTCCTTGTTGATAAGGGTCATAGTGATTCTTTCCATGGCTTTACAGATGAGGCTAATCTTTACAGACGAGGCTAATCATAGGTTCATAGGTAGGTACTAGGCTATCGGCCCAAGGGCCTAAGTAAGCCTAGCCAACAAGGTTCACTGGCTTACGCCACCCAAGAAAGTTAATTTCATGTGCCCCTATCGAGCAGAGCCACAGATGTGATCCCTGGGGTGTATTTCCCATCCACTAATCAAGATTTTTCCTTGAAGAGTGCTAACGATGAACTTTGCTTGACATAGATGGGTAGCTTGTTCCAGAGTACAGGAAGTCTCTGGGACAGGAATCTGTCCCTCCAGCATGTCCTATTTATTGTGGTGACAAGGTTTAGGTCCCTAGAGTGTGTAACTCAGAGGGATTGGGATTTCTTTAGGTGTAGCATGTCCAACAGCTCTGGGTTTAACATAGCTTTATATGTTAGACAGAGATCTCCTTGGAGTAGGCGATATGCTACAGAGTAAAGCTTGTGTTTTTTGAGATGGTTAGTGTAGGGCATCTGTTTGAATTCAGTAATCCTCTTTGTGAGGTACTTCTGTGGCCTTTCCAGCTGCTGCAGATGTCTTGTGAGGTATATTCTAAAATGGGTGTTGTACTCTATAATGGGTCTAATGAGTGCCGAGTAGAGGGGATCAATGACCTCTTTTTTCCTGGATGAGAACCCTTTTGTGATGAGGTATGTCACATAGAAGGATTTCCTGACTACTGTGACGATGTGATCATCAAAGGCGAGACTACTGTCCATCTGGGTCCCATAGTCTCTTATCACACATTCAGCATTAAATAGACTGCCGTTTATGTGGTAGTTCAGGGGTACAGAGTTTTTACCAAAGGGGATGACAATGCATTTTTTGGCATTGAGCTTGAGGCCATACCTCTGACACCAGGCATCTGTCTCAGTGAGCCCCTTCTTTAGGATGTCCACAACATTTGGGGACTCGACTATGGCTCCTAGTTTGCAATCATCTGCAAATTTCATTAGCCAGATGCCTTCTGTGTTAGCCTGTACTTCAGAGAAGTAGATACCAAGCAGGAGAGGTCCGAGGACTGAACCCTGTGGTACTCCACTTGTCACTGATTTGAAGTCAGATTTGGAGTCTGCAACTTTTACAGTGTGGATTCTGTCAGTGAGCCAGTTGGCAACCCATCTTGTGACATAGGGATTTATACCTAGTTTAGTGAGTTTAGCTATAATTCCAGAATGGGGGATGGTGTCAAAAGCCTTGGCGAGTTCAAGATAGGCTGTGTGAACCACCTTACCCTCGTCTACAGCTTTGGTGACTGCCTCATAGAAGTCGATCAAGTTCAGAAGGCATGATCTGCCTTTCACAAACCCAAACTGGGTGAGGTCCAGAGTTTGGAGGTTACCAATGTCTTTGTTTACAAGGTCCATGATGATTGCAGACCAGGCTCGTCAGGCTAATAGGGCGATAGTTCCCAGGAGATCAAGCTTATGAGTCTGTAATTCCAGGGTCAGTTGCTGGTCCCCCTTTGTGTAGAGGGATTACTGTTGCCATCCTCCATTCCACAGGAACATAGCCAGTTTGCAGGCTGTGGTTTAAACAGGGATCCAAGTGGGCCTTCTAGGTAATGTTTTAAGTTGTTTAAAAGGCAGCCTGGGATGTTGTCTGGTCCTAATGATGCCATGTTTCTGGCCTTGGAGAACACAGAGATGACCTGCTCTCATGAAATAATAATGTGACGAATGGTGGCAGGTATACTTTGGAAGATGACTGGAGGGGACAGGGGGGGGGTTACTCCAAATCTGTTATGTTTATGTTATGCTATTACCTCTGGTTGAGTATGAGTGATGCCATCCACAACCAGTTCAGCACATAGCTGGGTATCCCCTTTTAGTCTTCATACATAGTTGAAGAATGCCTTGTGATTATTCTTAGCTAGGGAGGCTATTCTTGCTTTGTAATTAGCTTTGGAGGACTTGGCAAGATCCCTAATTTGTTTGTTTAAGTTAGAAAGGGATTTCTTCCTCTGCTGAGCCATTTCCATCTTGTTCTTGGACGTTAGTTTCTTTTTGTTGTTCTATAGCCTGTTTACACTATGAGCCCACTAGTGTGGCTTGTTTTTTTGGCACGACCTGGTTTTAATCCAGTCAAGTACAGCCAATTCTATGCAACTGCTTAAGTGGTTATACAGGGCATTGGTGTAAACCTGTGCATAGGAGTCTGTGTTATCTGTGTTTGAGAGGGCTTTGAAACTTCCTATACCATTGCTTAATAGGAGGTAATTTGTCTTAGAAAAGATCTTAAGCATTTTTGAGCTTCATGGAGTATCTAGCCTTATAATTACATTGTACAAGACTGATTTATGGTCTGATCTTATCAGGGAGGGCATCACATGGACGGTGGGTGTGGGGGGCTGCAGTGTTCTCCCATGTTAGTGAGTACTATGTCCAAGACATTTGAGCCTCTTGTGGGTGTGCTGACTAGCTGTTCCAGAGCATTTGCACTGAGCCAGATACTTGAAGCTGTTTACCTGTCCCACTATTTTTTTAACTTGTTTTTGTCTATGAGACTATGAGCCACCACAGGACTGCCAAAATTATCTTTCTTGGGCCCTTGTCTTATGCTTTCTCCAAGTCTAGGAATGCCCAGTTGGACTCTTTCATCATCTCTAGTTTCATCTCAACTATCTGTCACACTGCAAACATCGGATCAGTTGTACTGCATCCTGATATGAATCTGAACTGCTCATTTTCCATCTTACTTTCTGCTAATCTGCTTATTCGTTTATTAGTCCACTTGACAGACCTTTCATGCAATGTGACAGGAGTTTGATACAGCTGTACTGCCCACAGTTGTGAATATCCCCTTTGTTCTTGAACACTGGCACTACTATGCTTATTCTCTAGTTATTTGGGATACACCTTTCTCTCCAAACTACTATCAGTACCCTCAGGATCCATTTTTCCACTATCTCACTCAACATCTTTATCATATCTATTGTGACCTCATTTCAGCCTGCTGCTTTCCCTGACCTAATTTTCCTTAGTACTTTTCTTACTTCTTCTATGGTGGGCTCCTCCTCTTCTGTCATCTCTGGGGCAGTACAGCTTCTGTGTGGCTTTCTTCATTCAGAAGCTACTGAAAGTACTTCTTCCATCTGCCTTTGATGTCCTCTGGACTGGTGAGCAGGTTGTTGCTGAAATCCCTTATGAAGAGTGTTTTGAGTATCTTCTTTATCTTTCTGTCTTTGCCGTGCAACCTGATATAGTTTCTTTGTGCCATCTACTTAATCACTTTACAGAAGCTGGTAAAGTGATTCTGATGTCTTGTTCTTTGCTATTTTAACTCCTTTCTTACCCTCTTTGTTAGCCAACCAGTATCCCTTCCTAGCCTTTTCCATCTTTTCCATCTCCCACTTTTTCCTGCACTACTTCTTTCTTTTGATGGCTCCTGAACTTCTGCTTTCCACCATGTACCTTATTTCCATACTTGGCTCTGCCACATATCTGTTCTGTACTCATCACTTATGCTGTTTTGAAGTGCTGCCATTCTTCTTCAACTCCATCTATTTCCTTTTCTTCTTGAGGTGCTCGAGCCCTTAGTAATTCCTTGAACTGTTGTTCTTTCTCTCCAGTCAACTTCCTGGTCTTCAGCCTGGTGTGTTGAACCTAGAGCCTTCTCTGACCACTGCTTGTAGTTGATTGTGACATCCAGTGGTTTATGCTGTGGGTGGACTGTTTCACTGGGTTGGCTTTGCAATCACAGCTTCTACCTCAGTGCCCTTTACTAGGAGGAAGTATGTGATCTTGTGACTGTCTCTCTGTCTGAACCAAGTGCTGGCCATTTGCCAGACAGATGTCTAGAATAGCCTGTCCGACTTTATACCTGCTGCCCCACCCATATGGACCAAGGTAATCCTGATATCCTTTTCTGTCTATCTCAATGTGTGCATTTAAGTCCCCATTATCAACACCAATTCATGTTGTCCTGTTTTAAGTAGTAGGTCCTTGCAACTGCTGTCTTAATACACTCTTTTTCTCACCATCACAACCCTGTTGTGGGACATAGGCTGAGATTATGAATACTGCCCTATTATTAGGCTGGAGTCTGATTGCCAAGAATCTGTCATTAATTCTGATGACATCCCTCACTGCCTTCTGAAGCTTCTCCCTCACCACAATTTTCACACCATTTCTAGCTTGTCCTCCTCCTAAGTAATAGACTCTGCAACGCAAGCCAAGTGGCTTTGCTGCACTGCCTTTCCATCTTGTCTCAAGGATACATAGGATGCCCAGACTCCTCCTTACCATGTGATCCACTTCCAAGTGCCATCCTATCAATTAACCTACATTGAGTGTAGCAAGTCTTAGTTCATGTTCGGCAAGTTGATTGGTGTTACAACCAGCTTTCGCTCAATAGAGGTATCCCAGGTAACCCAAGCTAGGCAACTGATCACTGGCCAGCCAGTAGCTTATTGACCCGGAGCTGCTAGGCTGTATGGATGACACACACATTGGCCAGTAGGGGCACATACAACCCTCCCAAGTCAAAGTAGGCTGGGTCCTGAACTCACTTATCACCTGCAAATACCCATGACCATTTGGTGACATTAGTCAACATGACTAAATCTCCTAGACCCATATTTTATACCGTCAAGTGGCTAGCCCTGCTGCAGCATGCAGTCTGTTGCCCGTGTTCTTCTTTCTTAAGGATGCTGTGCACAACAGTAGATGCCCAGAGCAGGTGGTCTATACAACTTTACCCCTTATAGGGCATCATGTAGAGTCTGTGCTGCTACCCACAGCTCCATTCTTTGGTGAATTTGAGATGGAAACACTCAGCATGCTTTTCAGAGGTGGGAAGAACCCCATAGAGATATAGGAAGAACACGCAAACTCTAGTCATTGGCCAGAGGTCAGAATCGAACGTTGTACCATGTGCATAGGAGGTGAATACCTTAACTGTTATACCAACTGCTTTCAGAGAACATTAACTTTTAGCCTTGAAGAAATCAGTGCTTTAGCTTTTTATAGCCCTATAGTCAGCCTCTCTCTGTGGAAATGTAATAAAAAAAAATTAGCCCTCAAAGACATGCTGAAACATTTATTGCTAAAGGAAAATTTTTCTACATTCAGTGTTCTCTTATTTACTTGTTTGCACTTAAAACTTGTTATTTTCTACATTCAGTGTTCTCTTATTTACTTGTTTGCACTTAAAACTTGTTATTAGATTAAGCCAAGGGTCTCATTCCAGACATGCACCTATGCAAAAGTAAAAGAAAACACATCGGCTCTACATATATTATGATCTGTGTACTTTTACACCCCATCCCCACCTCAGTAACCCAGGATTACAGCCTATTGACTTAAACATTCTTTTGCCTAGCCTTTTTGTAACTTTTTGCATTGTATTGCCTACTTTTATTAATACTAAAAAAGAAGAAAAAAAGACAAAAGGGCATCTGTTTACTTTAGTATCATTATCACATACAGTAGAGTTGATTATCCAAACTAGTTAGGGCCTAGGGTAGTTTGGATAATCAAACATATAATTGAACCGGATAAAAAACTTTTAAAATCTTATTACTTCTTAGCCATATCTCCCTTTCCTTTATTTCCACCCTAGTTTTAAACTCCACTTTAATTTTATCCCACTCCCTAGCTATAGGTGGAAGCGCCAGTGTCTCATTTTTATTTCATTACTTTGCATTTTTATTTTAGTTATTATTGACTCATGATCTAAAATAGTTATTGGGTGTGTTTCAAGACCTTCAATTAAATGCACATGTTCCTGTGAGATATAAATTCTGTCTAACCTAGCCTAGTTTTTGTATCTTGGAGAATAATATGTAAATTCACTACAAACTCTCAGTACTGAATTCACATATTCCATGCCAAACTTTTTCATAAATTTCTTCAAAAACCTACCCTCCTTTGTTATATTTTCCCTTCAAGGCCCCCCAAACACATCTTCACTGTTGCAAACCAAATTCCATCTCCATCTATAAGTAATATTCCTTGCTGAAAGCTGATTATTTCTCCTAGAATTTTCTTAAGCTCCATTATAGCAGTTTTAGCTGGAATGTAAATGCATGCCAATGTAATCCTCCTCCCTTACCAGTTTTCCTCTTCTATCACTATTGGAGATCCTCTTGCAATTAGTATAAGTACCCCTGTTTTCCTTTGCCCCAGATATTCTGCTGAATTAGCATCCTGAAAACCTTTCTTTATCAAATTCACGTTCACTTCTTTCTATGTGTGTCTCCTGTAGGATAGCTATTTGCACTCTACAATTTTTAGTATAGTTCACTACTATTTCTTTTTTGTATTTAGCTCTAAGACCATTCAGATTGAAAGGCATTACAGAAAGCATCATTTTCTTATATAGTTATTGTTACCACATTTTATGTATAACTTTTTTTTTTGTTAAATGTCTAGTTCCAACTTTTATATTATAAGCATATACATAACATTTATTTTTGGTTAACTCTATCCTGTCTGTGTGTCTGTCAATTTAGAGCTTTTGTTCTTATCAGGAAAAAAATTCTAAAATCTTGTTTTTTCTTCGCTCAGGGAATACACTTTTCAACCATTCAGTGATTCCAGTGAATAATAAAGAATATTTTTCACACACAAGAGGGATACAAGCTCAAAAAACATGCACATGCGAATATGTATAATGTTTACATATTCAGACTTTATGATTTTTCCTACCCACAAACTTTGGAAGGCTGTATTTAGATAACTGACATTTCATATAATCTATGTTCAGATAATTGACTCTCTGCTGTATAACAATAACTTAAGAAGCTTTATTGTAAAATATTCAATTTATATCATGAAAAGTTTTGTAGAAATACTGTTAGGAATGAAAATTGTTTTACTTACAGTTACCCTTTTTCTTCTTCTTCCCTTCCCCTTAGTGTCCCTCCAAACATTAATGAAATGAAGTGAAACAAATGCCCTTTAGCTCCCCACAAGTTTAACAAAGTCAACAAAAGTCCATTCTTACCACTTTTTCTTGTACAGCCAGTGTATCTCACAAATGCAAATGATGCTTTGTAATCTCTCTTTTGTTCACTGATTTCCATGTAGCTGGTCTTCTTCCTGCTCATCTCCATCTCCCAGCTCCAGACTCTGCTTCATTTCCAAGGTATTCCCAATGCTTCTAGTCAACTGTTATGCTTTTCTCAGTCTCTCAAGCATTTTCCAATGTTTCACTGCCAAAGTATCCCCGTGTGCTTTATTATTAGAAGAATGAGAAGCAGAGTCCCCTTCTACTTGATGGCTCACTTTTTGTTGGTCAAACGTTTGTATTTCCTCCTTTGCCTGATCTGCATCAAAGAAAGATTTTGATCCTCTAGGAAAAAAACTATTCTGAAGACAGCTGGATACAGCAGCTTGAATTTCACATCTGCCTCTCGACATTCCTTGATTGCTGGAATAAATGTGTTTCTCTTCTGCCTGGTGGACAGTGAATAATCATCTTTCACAAACACAATACTGTCTCCACCTTTTAAAATGTTTCCCTTCAGCCACAGTTTTGTCAGGATCAAACTGTTCTGTTGGTAGAATTGCATCTTTACTAATACAGATCTTGGCTACTTTCTCATAGTCAGGTTTGGAGCAAACGTGCAATGCATTCTTTCAATTAAAAGATCTGCAGTGGGATACCAGTCCAGTTGCTTATTTGCTCTTTCATAAAATTAATACAGTCTTTTCCTTCTAGTTTCTTTGGTGCAACAGAAAATCTCAGGTTTTCCTTACATGCTCTGTCCTCTAATTTCTTTTTTTAATATCTCTTCTTGAGCAGTCTTATATGCAGCCAGCCTTTTCTTGATTTCGACCTCTGACGTTTGCAGTTTTACCAGCTCATCTGAATATCTGTTTAAAGCCTCTTCCATTTTTTCCAGCCCTTTGTTATTTGAGTTTATATACTCTTTTAATGTTTTGTTTATTTAAATTAGCTCTGAGCGCATCTGATTTATCTCTTCCTCTAGATTATTGAAAGCCATGACTTGCACCAAAGCTGGAGCTTGAACTCATTTTTGTAGAACAGCTGCAAGATTCATTCTGGTCACTGTTTTCTCTTCACCTTTTCTAGTTGATTTTCTTTCTGAGTGTCTTAGTTTTTTCTTCTTTGCTGGCATCCAGGAAGTGTACTTACTAGTCAGTAACTAAAAGTGATTGAATTTCTGGCCATTGTCTTTCAGTTTCTTTTTTCACACTGGAAGAGCTGAAGTTAAGCTGTTGATTAGTGGGCAGTCATTCTGTTAAATGCCAAGAGTAGAAATAATTTGTGAGGAAAATGTCAGAGGATTCTGGTATAGACAGAGAAATTACTTCCTTTTTGACTGAATATTAAGCCCAAGACTCTGATTCAGAGAAAAGATTGTCCTCTCCAACTCTATTAGAGGTGTTTTCCTTTTTCTAAGACTAGTTTTAGGATGAATGATGTATTTTTGTGGGAACAAGTGGATGTTCCCCTTAAACTGAGGAGATATTTTGATATACAGCAAATGGATTTACCTCATACTGCACCCTTTCATTCTATTGTGCCACCCTTGGAGGATGTTTTAAATGCTGTCTGCTATAACTCTGACCAACAGACTTCAGCCCCCTGTTCTGTCAGGTGTTGACAGCTTGTGGGATTGTCCTGCCACATTTCCTTCATAAGAAAGAGCCTGGATTTAAAAAAAAAGGAACTATACTAACTTGCTCATTAAGACCAGGCCAATTGGAAGCATTCCAATAGATTTGCCATTATACTTCCCTGGTCTCTAGGCAAACCTTCCATGTACCATCTCTAACATCCTGTCTAATTTGTTCCAACACAAAGAATTTAAAAGAGTGTCTATGAAAATCATAAATATGTCTATATAAAGCACTGGTACTTCTCATTCTACAGATGTCATACAAGTGTTCATACAAAATAGTGACCCTTTGGAGTCTGTTACCAGTCATTCCTCTTATAAGTTTTGTGGTGATGTTAGACCTAAAAGATGGTTATCATCACATTTTCCTTATTTAGATGATTTACTGATCTTTGTAGTGTCTTTTACCAAATGTCAAGATTCCTTAACATGGGTGTCTTAACTCCTTATCAATATGGGCTTCCAGATGAATGGTTAGAAATCCTCCTTCACTCAGTCACACAGGATTATGCTTTTAAAATGCCTTGCAAGTATGTCCCTTTGAAGGCATTCCTAACAAAGAAAAAGGTAAGCTTGTATCTGGAAACTTTCCTGTTCTTCTGCAATCAGTCTGAGACTTAAGCCAAAGAATATCTCAGGATTCTAGGGTTCATAGTTTCAGTGATTCTCTTGATTCCTTTTGCCATGTTATACATGAGAAAAAATTAATGTTTTAAAAATCTGGACCAAACATTCTCATCCTCTTGAATATTCAGATTCCGTTTTTGAGCTTTTCAAGAAAAAAACTGCATTGGTGGAGGCAATAAGATAACTCAGTTTTTGACTGGGAAGTAGTTTGTGTGGTGCTAAAGATGTGAGGCCTGTGAGACAGATCAGACAGACCAAAGCATATATATGTTAAAGAGCTATTAGCTGTTATCCATGCTATAGAATCTCTTCATGACTTGTGGTCCCAGCGACCATTACAGGTGATTACAGATAATATCACAGCAATGTGGTACTTAAAGAGGGAGGCACAAGGTCTTACCTCACCCGCCACCTGCACAGGCTTACTATGATGGCTTGAGAGTTAACACTACAGCACTAGATAACCTTCAAGCATGTTACATTCTGTCAGAGCAAAATATATTGGCAGATAAGGTGAGCAGGTGACCAGGACAGAGCCCCTCGAATGGAAATTGAATGAGAGTGTCTTCCAGGAATGGATCCAGTTATGCAGAACACCTCAAACAGATCTATTTGCTTCCTTTCAAACCAGACAACTAAGTAAATTCTGCACCAAGACTCCTAACAGGCAGGCCTGGAAAATGTGTATTTTCATTCCCATAGTTGGAAATTTTCCTGTATGTATTTCTGCCTTTCCACTGATATACAGGGACATTCTGAAAATTCATAAGGACTCACCAAACATTATCGTGGTGTCTCTCTTCAGGTCCAGACATCATTGTTTCTCTCTTCTTATGGAATTTGCCAAGGGCTATTATGTCAAGCTTCCTCACAGATTAGATATACTCTTACAAGACAGTGGTTGATTGACACACCCCAGTCTCAAACATCTTAACTGACTGCCTGGATGATTCAATTGTAAGCCTTTTATACACCTTTTACTTGAGGATGTGCAGCAGGTACTGAAGGAGGAAAGAAATAACCAGTGGATAAGATTTCCAAGTTGGTTCTTCACCTATAACAAAGGCTCTGTTGGAGTTTATTACCACTGGTTCAAACATTTGTGTGAGTTACTATCCTACGGCATGCTTGCTACTTTAGGGGTATTTAGCAGCTATTTCAGCATATCTTCCCACAGATCCTCCTCTTCATTTGAGACTTAACTCAAGTTGTTTTGCAAAGAGGTTTTTTCATTGACATGTAAACTTAAACTTACCTTTATTCAAGTGACACTTAATTGAGATATTTACTTTTGGCTGGGAAAATATTTTTTTCCTATGTTTGAACCAGCTATTCCAGCTAATTTGGATTAATTTTTTTGCTGGACTAACAGGTTTATTGCTCTGACATCTACAAGAGAATATCCAGGTTCTGAATATTTATGGTGGGTTAACCCTTTTGCTTTCCATACTTATAGGGTTATCTGTAAAGTAAATACCCCATATATGCCCTTACTACTTTCACTGTGTACCTTGAATTTAGCCAGATATTGTCCTCATTTCTTTCAGAATTTCAGTGACAGATAAAATTGATTCTCTATACTCTGGTAACACTTTTGAAACGCAGGTGTTATCTTATCAGCACTGTGTGCTTTAGGAACCCTATACAGTTGTGGAATTCCTAGTACTGGGCTGGAGAACGACAATGTGTGCCAATGCAGACAGTTCCAGTAGGTTGTTTCATACTATATATTTTCTTGTTATTCCTCACTAATAGAGCCTTGTTTTCTTAGACGGCATATTGGAAAGGGCTGGACTCTATAAACATTCTAGAGGCAACTACATGGTCCTCTGTACTTACTTTTGCAAAGCATTACAAACTGGATTCTTTTTCCAGTTCCGGGTCTGCTTTTGCTGCGGCCATTCTCCAGGGTCTCCTGGTTCCACACCCTGCTTCCACCCAGGTTGGCTAAGCTTTAGTAATCAGAATGTTGAACATAATACCGTTCTGCAAGTTGCACTTGCCACAACTGTAGATTTTTGAATTCCTCACTGTTGCAATAGGAACACCCACCCTCCGTCCCCCCTTGTGTGTATATAGTTTATTTCGTTAGCATATAAACTTTTTGTTTCTATTATATGTTGTTTTTTCAGGATTAGAATGCTTGTGTTCTTATGGACAAGAAAGCCCTGAAGTAATTTTTACTAGGAATGCTGATTTCCCTCCACAAATGGTATGTCCAGTCAGCACTCAGTGATGGTGTGGGAGGGAGTCAGAGCTTTGTAAAGCTGTCTGGTTGTTGTATTCTGGACAGGATACAACCCAAATAGCCAAAGGCTGTAGTGAGGAATTTGAACATCTACTGTTATGGTAAGTGCAACTTATACAACTGCACTTTCCATCTGATAACATTTTAAAAAGCTACAAGAGGAGTAGCAGTCTTCCAACATGTTTTCTCACTATAAGAAGAGAACTGTGTTTTCTTGTCAGAACTGTGATGTCATATACAAAAGGCCTTTTTGGCCATATAATTTCTGACAAAAAAAACATTATTCTCTTCTTATAGTCCCAGTGTAGGTCCTCTAATCAAGCAACATTATATTTAAGAGGAGTTCTTAAAAAATGTCATTTAAAGGAAAGAACATTTCAGCTTTTTTCACCAGACTATCATCAGAAAAAAAAGTTGCCACTGTTAGAATATAGCCTGTTTCTACCTGCTCAGCCAAAGAAGTCCTTTACGTCTGTCAGGCATCAAAAATCTCAGGGTGCCTGACCCCATACTTCTCAACTGTCCAGATTTTGCAGAATGTCCAGATTGTTGCCTCATATTTTTGGTCTGTTCCTCATAAAATTTAGTTTTTCTTGCAAATAGATAATGATAGACATTTCAGTTTTAAACTTCACACCCTTCAGAAAATCCATGTTAATGTAAAACCTGTTATTCTATCAATTTCTAAGTTTGTAAGAGCAATTTTTAAAAATTGACCCTATGTTTTGGGCATTTGTCCCCTTCGTTATTTATGGCTTTATCCAGATTTCTTGCTCTAAGAGGTTGAGAGGTATGCCAGACCCTACAAATCTCCACAACTATGGAAAATAATATCCCATTCTCAACAAATAGGATATGCCCTACCTCTCTAAGCTTCTCAGTTTAAGAAAACTACTGATAGATAGCATGCTATTGAGGCCAGGGTACTGGTAAGCCTCCAGCTTTAGCTGCCACATTAATTCTCTAAATTCCAATCTCAGAGAATTTATGGAATTTAGAGAATTAATTTAGAGAATAGTTGTTTAGGTTTTTTTGGGCCCTGGCAGCAAAATAATTATAATTATAATTTTGTTGTATTTCCCATAACTTTGTTCCATTTCCATTTTATAGAAGGAGTGGATAATGTGGTTTCAAATGTTCTAATTTTGTAATGTTTATCCTTGATGTTTTCAAATAAATAGATATATAGGGTTTATAAATATATATTTTTTATATTTATTGTTGATTTAAGGGGTTCAAGTAACAATATACATATATATATATATTTATATTTTTAGTTTTAATGTAGCCATTGTTGCCATTTTAAAGTTATGCTTTTGGAGCTTGGTGTCTTTAAAATTGGTGGAAGGTAGGGGGGGGCATGTTGATCACATGTTTCAATTTTAACATTTAAGTAAGCCATTGTAATGGCACGGGTTTTCTGTTTTTTAAATTCTGATGAAGTTGGTGCAAAGCATCGACAAAAAGCTACATAGAGTTGTTTGGCTTAAATAAATATTTTCCGTCTATTGGCGTTCAGCGTTACTTTTTGCCATATCGGTTTTGGATTATTGAATTTGAATTCACCACTGAGTTCGAGGTGAGCGGTGGCAAGCCTTGTTTTAGTTCAACCTGTGGAATATCGGATCCGAGCCAGCAACTTTACTAGCATCTGCTCCAAGCTCCTCCTCTTACTCATAATACACCTCCACTACCTTCCATGCCCCAGATCTCGTTTGCCACGAATAGCTTATGGATTGTGATCTCTAGAGCTCCAGGTTTTCAGTGGGTAAAAACTTTAAAATATCTCTTTTTTTTTTTTAATTTTTAGATAGTGATAGAGTAGGTTCCCCTTTCTCCTTCCCTCGCTTGGTGCATCGAGTTTCATAGTTTTAGAGTAGTTAGCTTAGTTAGAGTAGTTGTGTGTATTTTTTGTTTCCGAGTATGTTCTGTGTGTGAGTGTGGTGATTGGGTGTTCTCAGTGGGTCTGTATTTTAATAGTTCAAATGCATAAACATCGAACTGTATGCATCAAACTATTAAACAATCGAACCCCAACAAAAATATTTTTAAACCTCCCCCCAAAAAACTAACGAGTGCAGGCAGGGGCAAGCCCCCCTGCACCCCACACCCCCCGCTACTTAAATTTACCAACTCCAAGATCACACTACAGTGTAGGAAAGGGAAATCTTCCCTTTCTGCACCATACTCAGTTGAAGTGCGATCTCGGAGTTGGTATATTTAAGTAACTGGGGGTGTGGGGGGAGCAGCGCCCCATGTGGGAGGGTGCAGTGAGGCTTGCCTCCCTCCATAAACAACCTTTACTTGCTTTTTTTTTTTGTAATAGGGTCTACTAGAATTTCGATGGTTTAATGTTTCGATCACTAAAGTTCGATCTAGTGATTCAAAGCATTAAACCTTCGAGATTCTAATATAGACCCATTCTCAGCAAGAAAGAAATAACATTTTCTTTTTTAGTTATTCTTTCTTCTGACATTATGGCTGACAAGCCTATTTTCAAAAGATGCACTGAGTGTGGCCATAAGTTATCCCCTGCGAATGGTCACACTGTGTGTTATGTGCTTGGGCGTGGCCCATCTCAGCACAGACTGCACTGTATGCACAGGGTTCAACCTATGCGCCATTAAAGACAGGAAGGCCAAGTTGGCCCTAAAAGGCCTTCTTCCTCCTCGTGAGCCTGTTGCCTCGTCTTTGGCTTTGGTCACAGCAACTTCTGTGGCCACCTCTCCTTCTTCTCTTCCCCTGGCTTCTCCTCCCTCCCAGGCTGGGACTCAACCTCCTGTGCAAAAGCCTGTGGAAGTGGAGCAGAAAAGGGGAAGAGAGAAGGAGAGAGAGTCGAAGTCGAGGAAAAAGCGTAAGAGGTCTCCGGACCTCCCTTCACCAGTCACAAATTTAAGGATCCATGACTCCCCTCGGCTTCAATCTCCAAGGTTCTCCCAGTAGCCGGAGGAGACACGCTCAGCTTCTAAGGCCTTGGTGCCCTGTCCCGCAAGGTCGGAGTCCATGGCCTCGTCAAGGTCCACCCGGTCTTTGTCTGAGGTTGATATGGATAAAATGATGAGGAGGTTCATCTGTACTCGGATCCAGATGGGGGTCTTGCCAGCCCCCTCTCCATTAGGAGGGAGGAGCTTGCTTCCTTTTTTCCAGCCGATATCTCCTTCTCCGATCCATCCATCGGGTTCGGAGTATTCGGATCTGAGGATGGCTTTTGTCAGGGGGTCGGCGCCGACGGTGCCTGCTTCCTCGATGTCAGCAGCTGCCTGGAGTATGTCAGATCTGACCAGCTTGGATCCGAGCCATTCTCGGAGCCGGAGCTTGAATGTCTGATCCGAGGGAGTGGAACATTTTTCATCGGCTCCACCATTGTCGGGCCAAGTTCCCTCTCACGGAACTCCATCCACTTCAGGCCCAGCTCCGATTCTCTTGGACCTGGGCAGACCGGCCTCCTTATTGGTTTCTCAGGAGGTTCACTCTTCTTCAGCTTTCAACATGGTAGAATGAATTCTCTCCACTGGATCCCTGACTACCCCCTCGGCTCTTTCTACGGTCCCCATCATTTTACCAGAGGGACAGCCCATGCTGGGGAGCCCCAGACGGTTCCCCCCAAGGAACAAGTGGCTTGTGAGTTCAGCCCCGGAAAGCCCCACCAGAGAGGTGCCTCGCAAGCATAGGTGTAAGAGGAGGCACTTGGACTCCCCCCCCCCCCCCCCGAATCTCTAACTGAGGATATGGACTTGGATGATGAAGAAGGTTCCCCTAGGTCACCTCACAAGGATGTCTACTTTGGAGACATCATGGAAATCCTATGCCAATGGGGAGGTTGGTCTGATCCCAAACCTTCCTCTGATGAGTCTGTGTTCCTGGAGGCTTTCGGCACTGGCCCATCTACTTCCTGGGTGTCCCCTCCCATGGATCCTTTTGTGGACCTGGTCACCTCACGGGCATGGAAGAAGCCAGACACCATGGAACCAATTCCAAAAAGACCGACAAAATTTTGAGTCTCCCCACAGGCAGGCCAGCAGGGAACAAGGGCTCCCCCATAGACACTATGCTGGTAGCAGCAGCCACAAAGAAGGAACTTGCCCAGGAAAGTCCCTCAGTTCACCCTCTTGACTGAGAGTTGCGGATGATGGACTACCTAGGGAAGTGGGTTTATGCTTCAGCTACCTTTTCAATTAGAGTGCTGAACTACCTGGCCCATGTCACCAGACGTCAACGCGACCTGGTAAAGGAGCTGGAGCAGTCTCCCCCTAAGTCCATGTTGCAGGAGGACAGGGTCTTGTTCTCCGCGAGGATGGCCACTTTGAAAGCAGTTTCCAATATGTCCATGTGACTCCTTTCACATGCTACTGAAGGAATGGCTAGGGGGGCTGGGTCCGGAGTGTCCATCAGGTGCAATGCCTGGCTCAGACTATGTCAATTTTCTGAACCTTTCAAGGCGTCCTTTGCCAATGCCCCTTATGACGGCTCTATTCTCTTTGGTAAGACCGTCAAAGAGACATTAGTCCAGAGTGAGAAGGATGGGAAGACGCTGCCTGTCTTTGGGATCCGCTTCTCGAACCCTCAAAGGTCCTTTTCCCAGAACTAGAGTGGGCAAAAGAAGATGTGGTTCCAGAAGTCACAGTACTCCCGGGACACTCAGGGCTCTTCTTCTTCCAGAGACAGAGGGGGACAAAATATACACCGGCCAGGAGACAGAGGGGGGTCCGAGGAATTTTGGGTCTCGGGAACCGTTCTCGGACAGACCCAGGCAGCAACCCTGAGGGGTGGCCCGACTGCTCTACTCTGGAGACAGTCTGGGGATGATTATCTTCGCACCTAGCGGTATGGGAGTCCATAACATCAGACTGCTGGATGCTCTAGGTCCTATCCAGAGGATACTCTATCCCCTTGGTGGGTCCCCCCAAATCTCCCAAACACCTCCCAGATGTACTGCCCATACAAAGGGAGGCAGCAGCACAGGAAATTTCCAAGCTGCTAGAAAAACGAGCCATCAAAACCGTCCCCCCCCAGATCAGTCCGGATCGGACTTCTACTCCAGGTTCTTTTTGGTGCCAAAGAAAATGGAGGACTTAAGGCCCATTCTGGTCCTTTCTACCCTGAACCTGTCAGTTGCCAAAGAGAAGTTCCGGGTGGTCACACTACAGTCCATCATGCCGTACCTGCAAGAGAGCAACTGGATGTGCTCGTTAGACCTTCAGGATGCTTTCTATCACATAAAGATGCACAGAAGCTCCAGGAGGTTCCTCCGCTTCTGGCTAGGAGTCCATCATTACCAATTTTGAGCCCTACCCTTTGGTCTCACCACAGTCCCCCCAGGGTGTTCACCAGAGTGATGGCGGTGGTAAATGCTCAGTTGAGGCTTCAGTGGATTCAGGTCTATCCATACCTGGACGATTGGCTCCTCACTACTCCCACCAGGCATCTACTCTCCCAAACCAGGTATTATTTCCTGATTCTTGCCCTGCATTTGGGGATCACAGTCAATGCATCCAAATCACTCCTAGATCCTGTACAGGTGATAGACTACATTGGCACCAGGATAGATACTCTACAGTGCAAAATCTTCCTGAGCTCGGAGAGAGTACAAAACCTGAGGATGCATGTCTCCCTGATCTACCACTCTCATCTCCCAATGGCGGAATCGGTGTTGACGGCTTTAGGCTCGATGGCGGAGACCATAACTCTTCTACCATGTGCCCGGTTACACATGAGAATTCTACAGTAGACTCTAGCTGTACAATGGTCTCTATTGGAACTACCATTGGCATATCCAGTTCAACTCAGTCGAGTCTGTCGGTCGTCCCTCATATGGTGGATGTGTTCTCAGGACATTTTGGAGAGATGAACCGTTGTTCCAGCCCCGGCCCAAGCCACAGTGACCACAGATACCTCCCACCTTGGGTGGAGGGGGCATTGTTCGGGCAGGACAGTCCAAGGCCTGTGGTGCCCTGTAGAGACAAGCTTGCACATAAATGTCCTAGAGATGAGGGAGGTCAGTCTAGTGTTGCAGGCCCTTCATGCCTTTCTTCCCCTGGGAACGATTGCAATTCAGTCAGACAACATGTCAGTGGTCTGGTATATCAACAAACAGGTAGGGACCGGATCTTACCCCCTTTGTCGTGAGGCCATGAGAGTGTGGGAATGGGCAATTTCCACCCGTTGCTTTCTGATCTCAATGCACATTCCAGGGTGGTCCAACATCCTAGCGGACAGGCTAAGTTGGGCTATTCTGATGCCTTACCAGTGGTCTCTGAATCTTTCAATAGCGGAACAGATCTTTCGTGAGTGGGGTCAACCTTGTTGTGATCTCTTCGCATCTCCTTCCAACGCAAAGTGCAGCAAGTTTTTCGCTCTGAACCCCCTGCTGGGAGAGTCCCCCCAGAGATGCTCTAGTTCATGCTTGGCCTCCCGGTCTTCTGTATTCTTACCCGCCAGTACCTCATATTCCGAGGTTTCTACAGAAAGTTCGTCGACTGGGGAGCAAAGTGATCCTCATTGCCCCATTTTGGCCTCACCAGTTTTTGGTTTCCCTTCTTTTGGTCTCACCTTCTGGCTCTGCCTTGGATCCTGGATCCCATTCAGGATCTGATTTCACACCCTTCAGGGGAGCCTCATCCAAATCTGGGCAGTTTGAAGCTCTCAGCTTGGCTGCTCCAGTTCCTGTGATTGCTAGGACTCCTGGACTAACCACCTCAGCTAGATCTATTCTGGTGGCTGCTCATAAGACTTTGACCAGGAAGGTTTATCGCAGCAAGTAGAAATGTTTTTCCTTTTGAGCCTCTCAAAGGCGTTTAGACCCCTTCACGGCTCCTATTTCCACCATTCTTGATTTTCTAGCTGATATATTTCAACACGAAGCTAGTTCTTCTATGGTCAAGGTTCAGTTGACTGCCATTTCTCATTTTCATGTGGGCGAGAATTCTGCATCTTTAGCCTCCTCCAGACTGTATAAAGCCTTTATTAAAGGCACCTTTTTGTTACTTCCCCCCGGTTAGGGATCCTGTTCCCCCTTGGGACCTTACTATGTTCTTCAAGCTTTGGTCGCTCCACCTTTTGAGCCTGCTGCGACAGTAGATCTGAAATATATATCTTGGAAAACAGCTTTTCTGGTGGCTATTATCTCTGTCAAAAAGGTTTCAGAATTGCAGGCCTTGTCCGTCAAAGTTCCTTATGATTTTTCATAAAGACAGGGTTTCCCTTCGGACCAATCCATCCTTTCATCCTAAGGTGGCATCACCAGTCAATATCAATCAGACCATCCATTTTGCTGTGTTCTTTCCTAATTTTACTAACAAGATGGAATACAAACTCCACTTGTTGGATGTTCATAGACAGTTATGATTCTATTTACACAGGACAAAAAATTTCCATAAATCTGATCAATCATTTGTATCCTTCTATAAACCCTTTTGGGGAACCTATCTCCAAGGTCACTATTGTTACATGGATTTCTTCATGTATCCTTCAGGTCTATAAGGACAGAGGCATGTCTCCTCCAGTTCAAGTGAGAGCTCATTCCACTAGATTGATGGCTACGTCTGTGGCTTTTTGGTCTAGAGTGTCTTTGGATGATATTTGTTCTGCATTTACTTGGTCCTCATCTCATACATTTATTTCTCATTACAAATTGGATTTGACTTCCAGAAGGAGAGCATCCTTTGGTTCTGCGGTGTTCAGTAATATCCTTCTATTAGGGCCTCCCAGGAGTTAAGTAGCTGGGGACTCTGTCCCACAGGTTGAAAACCAAATGAAGTAAACTACTTCAGATAAAGAAGTTATGTACTCACCATAACATTCCATCTGAGTAGTTCTGCTTCATTTGTCTTCAACCGTCCCTCCCTCCTTCCCCCAGACCTTGGCATATGAACAGCCTAGGGGCTGCAGTTGTAGGTCACAAGTATTTTTTCAGGTTGCGTTATCAGTATAAGGTTCAGCAAACTCGATCTGGGGGTTGGAAGGTAATGGATGTGTATTATGGGTAAGGGGAGGAGCTTGGAGCTTGGAGCAGATGCTAGTAAAGTTGCCAGATCGGCTCCAATACGGATCCGGTATCCCACAGGTTGAAGACAAATGAAGTAGAACTACTCAGATGGAACATTATGGTGAGTACATAACTTCTTTTTTATATCCTTTTAATGCAGGTAACCTTCCTACTAAGGCTCGGTCCTTTCCTGTCTCTCCACTCAAGTTTAAGACTAGGAGAATCAGATGAGAAAACAACCAAGAAGCTAGCAAGCCTACCCTAAGATCAGGCCTGGAGGATCCCAACACCGGGAACTCAGCAGGGAGCAGCTATGACTCAGGCATGCACCTCCATACCCCTCCCCCACTCCAATCCAGGCCACTCCTGCTGCTGCTACAAGACTGGGAGGGGCAAACTCTCCCTATTTGTAAACAACTTTGTAGATATCACCGAAGACAAGTGGGTTCTCAGCATCATAGGTCAAGATACAGAATGCAATTCTCTTCTCCCCAAGGTTCACAGGTGTACCATTAGTCGAAAAGGGCAGCTTCAGATAGCACAGGTACAAATTCAGGCTCTGTGGAGACAAGGTTGTATAGAACATGTCCCTTCTAAAATCATTGGGACAGCATTTTACTTCAGGTTATTCCTTACTACAAAAAAAGAAGGGTCATAGAGGCCCATTCTAGATCTTTCAAAACTAAACAAGTTTCTAATTCTCCCAAAATTCATAATGCGTACTTTCCAAA
Organism: Protopterus annectens; assembly: GCF_019279795.1. Lineage (NCBI taxonomy): Eukaryota > Metazoa > Chordata > Ceratodontiformes > Protopteridae > Protopterus > Protopterus annectens. The sequence continues at coordinate 355,729,285 of NC_056751.1, forward strand.
ACCTCCTCCCAAAGATACCCACCCAGGTGGCTATTGGCGTCCTGGATGTGAAAAATGCCTACCTCCATATCTCTGTTGCAAAGGAACACAGGATATGGCTTTACTTTAAGGCAGGGGGAGTTCATTATCAATTCTTTGCCTTTCTCTTTTGTTTGTCTACTGCTTCCAGAGTTTTCAACAAATGTATGGCTCTAGGAATTGCCTTCTACAGGACAAAGGCTGCCCATATCTACCATTAGCTGGGTGACTACCTCATTAAAGCAAACACAGCGGAGGAGCTTAAACAATCATCTATAGATGACCATGCAATGCTTGACCAAATTCCTGCTACCAGAGTAATTTCCTAGGAGCAATTTGGACTCTCAATTACAGAAAACCTCAGAACAATGTGTGATGCATCAGGAATTTAAGAGAGACAGACAACGACTCAGGGTTCTGGGATGTATGGCTTATTACATTCTAATAATACTCTTGGCCAAGCTGCATATGAGCAAATGACAGTGGTACCTAAAAAGTGTGTGATGCTAACAACAACATTCCTTACATTTCAGGGTAATTCTGCTCTCCTGTTTCAAGAAGGAAATGGCATGCAATCTAAACACAGGATCCCTTTCACTGTTTAAGCAGGGCATCAGGTGCTAAAACTGACTCTTCAGACCTTGCATGGGGCGCCCACTCAGGAGAAATGAAGGTGGAAGGCAGGAAGGACAATTTACTCCTAAAAAAGTATATCAACCTAAAAGAGATGATGGCTGTTCACAGAGGCCTTGTGGCATTTAAACAAAGTTGTACACAAGGCACTCTACTGGTAAAGAAAGTCAGCACCAACTGGGGTTGGGGTATGCACTTCTATCCCCCTGTGCTACATGTCCATGCTTCTTTGGGTGCTGGCACAGGAGATGGGAATGTACCTTCTCGATCAATACCTACCAACAGCAGAAAGCAGTTAAGCGGATCACCTGTGAAGATCAATGATAGACACAAGTGGATGCTGAAAAGGTTAGTATTTCAAAGAAGGACAGGCAAATGGGGTGTGCAAGAAGCAGGACTGTTTGGCTTGAAGGAGAATGGCCTGATCATCAGATTTGCTCAAGGGCCTCATCTGACAGGGCCTGGTGGACAGATGTCTTTTCCTTCCCTTGGGCAGGTCTCTTTTTCTAAGCCTTCCCTGCCCTACCCCTTATAGCCAGAGTACTCCAAAAAAATAGGAAGGACAGGCTGAGGGTAATACTGACAGCACCCCTCTGACCCAGATAGCATTTATTCTCAATGCTCTTCAGCATGGCCAAGGAAAAACCTTGGATGCTGCCACTGGAGTTGGACCTCCTCACTCGGAACAGGAGAACCACCATACACCCCTACTTGACTACACTGAATCTTGACAAGATGGATGATATTTCTCATTCCTGCCAAATTGTCATTTGACAAGGACATATTAGTAAACTGAAAAGAGGCCAGAAGACCAGCACTAGAAATTCATACACCTCAAAATGGAAAAGATTCTACCTCTAATACTTAACTAAGGAGCAGCAACCCTTCCAAGCTAAATTGCCCCTTGTCTTATCTTACCTTTAGAATTATACTCCAAAAGGCTTTACTTCTTCTCTATTAAAATACATGCCTTGGCCAGTTCAGCCTGCCTGCCTATGCACCCACTTCTCTATTCTCAAAGCTATTTATTAAAGGTATAATTGATGTCAGGCCCTTAGAGAACCTTCCTCCCTTCTAGGACTTGAATTACATTCTAGACAAACTGACTTTACCACCCTTTGAGCTTGCCGTCTCTGCTGATCTTAAATGCACCACCTAGAAAACTGCCCTCTTGGTGGCCCTCACATCAGGTTAAAAGAGTTGCAACACTCATTTAGTGATACATTTTTAATCTACTTTAAGACAGTTTCCTTGCAAACTAACTGTTCATTTATGCTCAAGGTAGTTTCTGAACATAGGGGGAACATAGGGGGAACTAAAGGGAGCATAGACTACTAGACTGGTACAGAAAAAGACCTACTTATCTGATGCCATCTATATGAGGGCCCTCAACTGCTAATTTTACATGTTAAAATACTTAAAAAAGAGTCCTTGTAGAAACAAATATTTTCCAAAACTGAGGGCATTGCAGATACGGTATTACTGAGGGACACACAGGACACAGATGGAGCAGAACTCCAGGTTTCCAGACATTCTTTTAAAATGTGGTTATGATGCATTAGATAGGTTGTCTGCAGACACATTTGGCTGAGGACCCAGGCACTTTCTGACCAAGTTAATTTCAAACTCTTGAATGGCCCGTTGGATAAAGAATTCTTGTTTGGGCCTCCAACACAGTAATATTTCAAGAAATTAGGTAATAAAGGAAAGCAAATAAAAACTGTGAAAGAATTTTATTTGTCTACAACCCCAACATAATAGAAATTATTCTTCTAAGCCATGGCCTCTGCATCCTAGGCAAGGTAAGAGGATGCTTTCCTTATCAAAAGACCTAGACAGTCCAGGAGATGGCAAATTGAAAAACATCCTAGACCTGAGACGTCTGAAGACTCTGTCCCCCCAAGGGAGCAGCTGTGACTATACACAGCTAACCCCCCTCCCCCCTCCACAACAACCTCCCATCCCCATCCCACTAGCACGAAGACTCTCTTTCTAAATCATTGGAAACTCATTACTTCATATCAGCGGGTAATGAACATCATAGAAAAAGCCTGCTTCATTCATTTCAGAGAAAGGCCTCTTCTCAAGGATACCAAAGCTTCCAAAAGACCAATCCCCCCCTTGTAAGAACACTTGCAACAGACATTCATTCAACCAGCCCCTACTGGGGAAGGATCAACAGGGTTCTACTTCAGGATTTTTCCAGTTCCAAGAAAGGAAGGAACTTGAAGGCCAGTTTTAGACCTCTCAAAGTTAAGCAATTTCCTAGACATTCCCAAATTGAAAATGCTGCCTCTTCAAAAACTGCTGCCTGTGATTTTTTCAGGAGCCTGTATGGTCAATGTAGATCCTAAGGATGCCTATAGCAAAAGAACGTTTACTATTGAAACCTGGAAACTGCATAGGTCGACTGGTCACATGGTCGACCCAAAATCCTGAATCCGGAACGGCAAAATTCCAGCCAGGTTGAAATTGAATACATTGGCACCTGTAGTTCTATGTATTCAACATAGCAGGAGGTGACGCACAATGACATTCCATAGTCTGCTGCACCCCCCCTGCCCATATCTCCTGCATCTTATATATACCAACTCCGAGATCGCACTACAGTGAGGAAATGGGCTAATTCCTTCTTCCTCATTGAACCGTGATCTTGGTGCACAATGACGAACTTAGATACTTGAACTATACTACCCATTCTCTGTAGTGTAGTCGATGTATTTTGAGTTGGAATTCTCCCCATTGGAAAACTGCCTTTCGACTGCATGCCGGTCAATAGCAATGGCTTTGGGTATTCAATAGTAAACCACAAAAGAACATAGTGTATACCTTCAATTCATAGCAACAGTTCTGCATGACCAGTTCTATGCTTTATCATTTGGTTTATCCACTGCACTTAGAGTTTTCACCAAATGTCTAGCCCCAGTTATAACACATTGAAGAATACTAGTAGTGCACATTTATCCCTATCTGGATGATTGTCTTATTCGGGGAAAAAAACATCCTGCAACTACAAACAGCCTTACAGGCTACGATGGACTGCTTTCAGAAGGTAGACCTCACTCTCAATTTCTGCAAGTCCCAACTTTAGCCCCAGACGAGAATACTCATTGTGGGTGCTATGATAGACTATTCAGAAAGCCTTCTTACCCCAAGACAATGTGTCATTAATGACAGACTACCTTCTCAGCTTTCTGTCAAGGAAGACAGTCTGTCACAGCAAGGGAATTCCTAAGGGCCTTGGGGTTCATGACATCATGCATCCTTTTGATCCCATGGCAAAATTACACATGAGGAAACTTCAATGGCTCCTGAAAAACAATTGCGAACAACACTCTCAAACCCTAGCAACCTTGCTGGCTCTTCTATCATGCTTAAAAAGAGAAATTCTTTGGTGGATAGACACCATCAAACTGAATCCAGGTGCTCATTTCTCTGTACCACAGACTGACAAGACCATAACCCAATACAGTTCTGAAGTAGCCTGGGGAGCTCACTTAGGACCCATAAAGGTGCAAGGTGTTTGCACCCCAGTCCAAAGAAAACTTCACATTAATTAGAAGAAGTTGATGTAATTTTTTTCTAGTGATGAAAGCCTTTCAGAGCAAACTATCCCCAGGAGCACTGCAAATTTGGGCAGACAATACCACACTTATGTGGTACATAAGCAAGCAAGGGGCATTGCAATAAAGATTTGGCTGCTGGCACAGCAATTGCAATTGACACTTATAACATCCTACATTCCAGGCCAGAACAACACCTTGGTAGATTCTTTGATTTGGGGACATTATAGACCCCAACAAATTGATGCTAAAAAGAGAAATTTTCTGCATGACATCCATCAGTGGGGACACCCCAGTATAAGCCATTTTGCATTGCACCAAAACAGATGGCTTCAAAGGTTCTGCTCAAAAACCCAACACACAGGGACATGGAAAGCAGGCATCTTCTCATTCAAATGGACAGAACTCTTTCAGTAGGCTTTCCCACCATTTCCCTTTATTTCCAGAGTACTGATCAAGGTGAGGTCAGATGGGTCATGATACCCATAGCCCTGTTCTGTGCAAGGCAAAATTGGTTCTCTCTCTTCTTGATACTCAGTGAGGGGAGATGTTATATTCACCCACAATTGATAGACCTACTCATCCGGATAAAGGGGTGTGTCATTCATCCTCACCTGAGCACCTTCAAACAAACAGCTTGGAGGATTGGTTTCTGACCCAAATACTGAAGCCTGTTCTACAAAACTGCTATCAGTTCTGAGAGAGACAAGCAGAGTGAGTACAAGAAAAATCATACTCCTCAAAATGGAAATGTTTTTCTCTTTAGTGCAAGGAGAAGGACATTAACCCTTCACTGGCAGACATAAACATAGTCTTAAATTACTCATCAGGACTATTTCACAAAGAACTTTCTTATTCCAGTATTAAGGTACATGTTTCAGCTATGTCTGCTTACTTTACCTGCTCCTCTATTCTCACCCCCACTTGAAACCTTTCCTTAAAAAAGTTCATATGTCCTGGAACCCCCACAGGAGAGACTCAGTTTGTACCTGGAATTTAAACTATATCTTAGAAAACTTACATTACCACATTTTGGACCAGTTGTTTCTGATTCCCGTAAAGTTGTTCACTTGGAAGACTGCCTTGCTCATAGCCATCACATCAACCAGTTGAGTCTCAGTGCTACAAGACTTGATGTGCAAGGAACCCTTCACTGTGTCACACAGGGACAGGGTAACCCTTACAGTTAATCCCTCCTTTATGTCCAAAGTAGTGACAGAGCTCTCCTTGTGTCAAGGTATTCATTTGTCAGTATTCTTCCCTAACCCACAGAGTAAAACACAAGAAATCTAGCACTCCCTGAATATGCACTGACTGATCAGATATTACCTGTACAGGACAAAACCCCCCAACAGAGCAGAATAACTACTAGTAGCATTTGCAGAAGTAGAAGAAGGCAGACCCATTTCAAACAGACTATCTCTAAGTGGATATCCAACTGCTTTAACTTCAGTTATGCTCAGTATGGCAAACCAGTACCTGTCCATGTTAGGGCCCACTCCACCAGAAACAGTTTAGCCACCATTGCCTTTCTTAAAGGTATGCCTACACAGGCTACTGTGGAAGCTGTCACATGGACATCTGTCCACACCTTCACTAAACATTACCATTTAGCCACTGTCTCCAGAGTGAGGGCAGGATTTGATACTGCCATCCTACATAACCTGCTTTCCCAAAGGCCAACAGACAGCCTGCCTCCCCCCAACTCATAGATTTGGGAGTCCTCCCAAGGATCAGTACTTCAACATTTACTACAAAGAACATAGTACGGTTGTGTCACAATTACACCATAATTGTAGATGTTTGAGTAAAACAGTGTTGCAGTGCACATTCCCACACTCCTACCCCTCTGTCCACTGCTTTCTCATGGCCTCCCCACTCTTTACATGGGGAAAGGGGAGGAATGCAATTCAGATAAACAATTCTTATCTAGTGTCATCCCCTGCTTTTACTTGTAACACATAGTTGATACCTTCTTCTATTCCTGTCCAAAAAATCTTGAAATCTGGAAGGGTCATGCTGTCCTCAGGCATCAGACTGATGTTCACTGTCTAAAAAGACATAAAGATAGCTCTGATGGACACTCTTCTAATATCCACACATCTGAGTGTTGGTCATTGGATGTCCATTGGCTAGAGATGATAAAAAGATTGTGGAAATCAGGTTCATTCCAGCCTTCTGCATGGCAGGAAGACACAAGGATCAGTACTGCAACATTGATCTACTCAAATATCTACAGTTATGGTAAGTGTGACACAACTGTATTTTATCACCCTCTTTCCCATTGTCATTAATAACCCTATTATGTATTTATACCCCTTAAGATCCCTTCTTCATAACCTCACAAAAATAATTTTGAAGTCATATTCCTTTCTTCTTTTAGTATTTTTTCACCATCTTCTCCATTTCGTTTTCTACACTCCTCTAGTTCCTTAAACTCACAAATAAATGTCTTCATGTCCCTCTCTCCTCTTTATAACTCCAGCAGATCCCTTGCACTCATTTTAGTATTTATGGAGACACTTCCATGCAAGCATTCTGAATTGTCTAGCTTTGGTGTTGTATTTTGATATATTTGCAAATCTGAAGTAGTTTACTTTATTTGGTCTTTAACCTGTGGGATACCGGATCCAAGCCGGCAACTTTACTAGCATCTGCTCCGAGCTCCAAGCTCCTGCCCTTACCATAATACACCTCCACTACTTTCTAACCCCCAGATCTCATTTGCCATGAATAGCTTATGCATCGTGATCTCTAGAGCTCCAGATTTTCAGTGGGCAAAAACTTTAAAATCTCTCTTTTTTTTCTTAAAAAAATTTTAGATAGTGATAGAGTAGGTTCCCCTTTCACCTCCCCTCGCTTGTTGCATCGAGTTTCATAGTTTTAGAGTAGTTAGCTTAGTTAGAGTAGTTGTGTGTATTTTTTGCTTCCCCCCCCCCCCCGAGTATGTTCTGTGTGTGAGTGTGGTGAGTCGGTGTTCTCAGCAAGAAAGAAATAACATTTTCTTTTTTGGTTGTTCTTTCTTCTGACAGTATGGCTGACAAGCCTATTTTCAAAGGATGCAGTGAGTGTGGCCATAAGTTATCCCCTGTGGATGGCCACACTCTGTGTGTTACATCCTTGGGTGTGGCCTATCTGAGCACAGACTGCACTATATGCACGGAGTTCAACCCGTGCGCCGTTACAGACAGGAAGGCCAAGTTGGCCCTGAAAGGCCTTCTTCCCCCTTCTGAGACTGTTGCCTCATCTTCGGCTTCGGTCACAGTGGCTGCTCTGGCCGCCTCTCCTTCTTCTCTTCCCCTGGCTTCTTCTCCCTCCCAGGCTGGGACTCAACCTCCTGTGCAAAACCCTCTGGAAGCAGAGCGGAAAAGGGGCAGAGAGAAGGAGAGAGATTTGAAGTCGAGGGAAAAGCATAAGAGGTCTTCGGACCTCCCTTCACCAGTCAAAACTTTAAGGATCCATGACTCCCCTCTGCTCCGATCGCTGAGGTTCTCCCCAGTGCCGGAGGAGACATGCTCAGCTTCTAGGGCCTCGGTGCCCCGACCCGCAAGGTCGGAGTCCGTGGCCTCATCGAGGTCCACCCGGTCTTTGTCTGAGGTCAATATGGATAAAATGATGAGGTTCATCCGTACTCAGATCCAGGTGGGGGTCTTGCCAGCCCCTTCTCCCTCAGGACAGGTGAGCTCGCTTCCTATTTCCAGCCGATATCTTTTTCTCCGATCCGTCCATCAGGTTCAGAATATTCGGATCCGAGGATGCTTTAGTCAGGGAGTCGGTGCCGATGGTACCTGCTTCCTCGATGCTGACAGCTGCCTGGAGCATGTCAGATCCGACCAGCTTGGATCCGAGCCACTGTCGGAGCCGGAGCTTGGGTGTCAGATCCGAGGGAGTGGAACTTTTTTCATCGGCTCCACCTTTGTCAGCCAAGTTCCCTCCCTCGGAGCTCTGTCCACTTCGGGCTCAGCTCCGATTCTCTTGTCGGACCCGGGAAGACCAGCCTCCTTATTGGTTTCTCAGGAGGTTCATTCTCCTTCGACGTTCGATGTGGTAGAAAAAGTTCACTCTGCTGGATCGAGACCCCTGACTGCCCCCTCGGACTCCAGCCAGACCCCTCGTTTCATTCTGCTGTCACCATCATTTTACCAGAGGGACAGCCCATGCTCAAGGAGCCTCAGATGGTTCCCCTGATGAACAAGTGGCTTGCGAGTTCCCCCCGGAGAGCCCCAGCGGAGAGGTGCCTCGCAAGCATACGTGCAAGAGGAGGCATTTGGACTCCCCCGAGTCCCTCACAGAGAATACGGACTTGGATGATGGAGAAGGTTCCCCTAGGTCACCTCCCAAGGATGTCTCCTTTGGAGATATCATGGAAATCCTGTGCCAACGGGGAGGTTGGTTTGCCCCCAAACCTTCCTCTGACAAGTCTGTGTTCCTGGAGGCTTTCGGCATGTGCCCATCTACTTCCTGGGTGTCCTTTGGTGGACCTGGTCACCTCACAGGCATGGAAGGAGCCAGACACCATGGAACGAATTCCAGAAAGACCCGACAAAATTTTGAGTCCCCCCACAAACAGGCCAGCATGGAACAAGGCCTCCCCTGTAGACACTATGGTGGTAGCAGCAGCCACAGAGAAGGAACTTGCCCAGGAGAGTTCCTCGGTTCATCCTCCTGACTGAGAGTCATGGATGATGGACCACCAAGGGAAGTGGGTTTACGCTTCAGGTACCTTTTCAATTAGGGCGCTGAACTACCTGGCCCATGTCACTAGACTCCATCGCAACCTGGTAAAGGAGCTGGAGGAGTCTCCCCCTAAGTCCATGTCGCAGGAGGACAGGGTCTTATTCTACGCAAGGATGGCCACTTTGAAATCAGTCTCCAACATGTCCATGCGGCTCCTTTCACATGCTACTGAAGGAGTGGCTAGGGCAGCTGGGTCCTGCGTGTCCATGAGGCTCAACGCCTGGCTCAGACTATGTCAATTGTCTGAACCTTTCAAGGCGTCCTTTGCCAGTGCCCCTTATGATGGCTCTACTCTCTTTGGTAAGACCATCAAAGAGACATTAGTCCAGTGTAAAAGGGACGGGAAGACACTGTCTGCCATTGGGATACGCTTCTCGAACCCTCAGAGGTCCTTTTCCCAGAACCAGAGAGGGCAAAAGAAGATGTGGTTCTGGAAGTCACAGTATTCCTGGGACACTCAGCGCTCTTCTTCCCCCAGAGGTAAAGGGGGACAGAATGGATGCTGGCCCAAAAGCAGAAAGGGGCCAAAGAATTTTGGGTCTTGAGAAGCTTTCTCGGACAGACCCAGGGAGAAACCCTGAGGGGTGACCTGACTGCTCTACTCTGGAGGCAGTCAGGGGATGACTGTCCTTGCACCTAGCGGTATGGGAATCCATAACATCAGACCGCTGGTTGCTCCAGATCATATCCAGAGGATACTCTATACCCTTTGTGGGTCCTCCCAAATCTCCCAAACACCTCTCAAATGTACCAACCACACAAAGGGAGGCAGAAGCACAGGAAATTTCCAAGCTGCTAGAAAAATGAGCCATCAAAACCATCCCCCCAGATCAGTCCGGATCGGGCTTCTACTCCAGGTTCTTTTTGGTGCCAAAGAAAATGGGGGACTTAAGGCCTATTCTGGACTTTTCTACCCTGAACCTGTCAGTTGGCAAAGAGAAGTTCCGGATGGTCACACTACAGTCCATCATGCAGTACCTGCAAGAGAGCGACTGGATGTGCTCGTTAGACCTCCAGGATGCTTACTATCACATAAAGATACACAGAAACTCCAAAAGGTTTCTCTGCTTCCGGCTAGGAGTCAGTCATTACCAATTTCAAGCCCTACTCTTTGGTCTCACCACAGCCCCCAGGGGGTTCACCAACATGATAGCGGTGGTAGCGGCTCACCTGAGGCTTCAGGGGATTCGGGAATATTCGTACCTGGAGGATTGGCTCCTCACTGCTCCCACCAGGCGTTTACTCTCCCAAACCAGGGATTATTTCCTGATTCTTGCCCTGCATTTGTGGATCACAATCAATGCATCCAAATCACTCCTGGATCCTATACAGGTGATAGACTACACTGGCGCCAGGATAGATACTCTACAGTGCAAAATCTTCCTAACCGCGGAGAGAGTACAAAACCTGAGGATGCATGTCTCCCTGATCTACCACTCTCATCTCCCAATGGTGGAATCAGTGTTGAGGGACTTAGGCTCGATGGCAGTGACCATAACTCTTCTCCCGTGTGCCCAGTTACACATGAGATTTCTACAGTGGACTCTAGCTGTGCAATGGTCCCTGTTGGAACTACCATTGGCATATCCAGTTCAACTCAGTCGAGTCTGTTGGTCATCCCTCATATGGTGAATGTGTTCTCAGGACATTTTGGAGGGACGACCCTTTGTTCCAGCCCCGGCCCAAGCCACAGTGACCACAGACACCTCCCAACTTGGGGGGGGGCATTGTTCGGGCAGGACAATTCAAGGCCTATGGTCTCCTGTAGAGACCAGCTTGCACATAAATGTCCTAGAGATGAGGGCGGGCCTTCTAGCATTGCAGGCCCTTCATACCTTTCTTCCTCCGGGAATGATTGCAATTCAGTCAGACAACATGTCAGTGGTCTGGTGTATCAACAAACAGGGAGGGACCAGATCTTACCCCCTTAGTCGCAAGGCCATGAGAGTGCCCATTCCCACAATCTCCACCAGTCGCTTTCTCATCACAACGCACATTCCGGGATGGTCCAACATCCTAGCGGACAGGCTAAGCCAGTCTATTCTAATGCCTTACGAGTGGTCTCTGTATTTTTCAGTAGCGGAACAGATCTTTCGTGAGTGGAGTCAACCTTGCTGCGATATCTTTGCATCTCCTTCCAATGCAAAGTGCAGCAAGTTTTTTTGCTCTGAAGCCCTTGCTGGGGGAATCCCCCAGAGATGCTCTAGTTCATGCTTGACCTCCTGGTCTTCTGTATGCTTACCCACTAGTACCTCATATTCCAAGGTTTCTACAGAAAGCTAGTTGACTGGAGAGCAAAGTGATCCACATTGCCCCGTTTTGGCCTCGCCAGGTATAATTTACCTTCCTTTGGTCTCACCTTCTGGCTCCGACTTGGATCCTGGATCCCATTCTGGATCTGATTTCACACCCTTTGGGGGTGCCTCATCTAAATCTGGACAGTTTGAAGCTCACAACTTGGCTGCTCCAGTTTTCATGATTGCTAAGACTCCTGGACTGTCCTCCTGAGTTAGATCTATTCTGGTGGCTGCTCATAAGTCATCAAACAGGAAGGTTTATCGCAGCAAGTGGAAACATTTTTCCTTTTGGGCCTCTCAAAGGAGTTTAGACCCCTTCACGGCTCCTATTTCCGCCATTCTTGATTTTCTAGCAGATGTATTTCAACATGGAGCGAATTCTTCTACAGTTAAGATTCAGTTGATTGCCATTTCTCATTTTCATGTGGCCGAGAATTCTGCCTCTTTAGCCTTCTCCAGGCTGTGTAAAGCCTTTATTAAAGGCACCTTTTTGTTACTTCCCCCCGGTCAAGGATCCTGTTCCCCCTTGGAACCTTACTATGGTTCTTCAAGCTTTGGTCTCTCCACCTTTCGAGCCTGCTGTGACAGTAGATCTGAACTATTTATCTTGGAAAAAAGCTTTTCTGGTGGCTATTACTTCTGCCAAAAGGGTTTCAGAACTACAGGTCTTGTCCATCAAAGTTCTTTATATGATTTTTCATAAAGACAGGGTTTCCCTTTGGTCCAATCCATCCTTTCTTCCTAAGGTGGCATCACCAGTCAATATAAATCAGACCATCAGTTTGCCTGTGTTCTTTCCTAATTTTACTAACAAGATGGAATACAAACTCCACTTGTTGGATGTTCATAGACAGTTACAATTCTATTTACACAGGACAAAAAATTTCCGTAAATCTGATCAATCGTTTGTATCCTTCTATAAACCCTTTTTGGAGGAACCTATCTCCAAGGTCACTATTGCTAGATGGATTTCTTCATATATTCTTCAGGTCTATAAGGACATAGGCATGTCTCCTCCAGGTCAGGTGAGAGCTCATTCCATTAGATCGATGGCTACGTCTGCAGCTTTCTGGTCTAGTGTATCTTTGGATGATATTTGTTCTGCAGCTACTTGGTCCTCATCTCATACATTTATTTCTCATTACAAATTGGATTTAACTTCCAGAAGAAGAGCATCCTTTGGTTCCTCAGTGCTCCAGAATATCCTTCCATGAGGACCTCCCAGGAGTTTAGTAGCTGGGGACTCTGTCCCACAGGTTGAAGACCAAGTGAAGTAAACTACTTCAGATAAAGAAGTTATGTACTCACCATAACATTCCATCTGAGTAGTTCTACTTCATTTGTCTTCAACCATCCTCCCTCCTTCACCCGGACCTTGGCAGATGAACAGTCTACATGCTGCAGTTGTAGGTCACAAGTATTTTTTCAGGTCGGGTTATCAGTATAAGGTTCAGCAAACTCGATCTCAGGGTTGGAAGGTAGTGGAAGTGAATTATGGGTAAGGGGAGGAGCATGGAGCTCGGAGCAGATGCTAGTAAAGTTGCCAGCTCGGATCCGATACGGATCCGGTATCCCACAGGTTGAAGACAAACGAAGTAGAACTATTCAGATGGAATGTTATGGTGAGTACATAACTTCTTTTTTCTTTGCATTCCTTATCAGTTTGTTTGAAACATTCTTCTTTCTCTCACAATAGCTTATGCTTCTCATCCTCTTTTTCTTTCTCTCCTTTCAGCCACCTTTCCCTTTCTTTATTAAGCTTTTATCCCTTTTCCCCTTCCCTTCTTCTGGTCTCTATTTCTTGTACTATTTCTGGCATAGCTGTACTTTCTTTTATTTTTTGCTCATTCTAGCCCATCTGGCTTTAAGTACTTGATATTCCAATTGTAATGTTTCTTTAAAATGAAGTTCTTCCTGTAGCTCTTCCCAAAATGTAAGTCTTTCCCCAAACAGTAGCTGCTCCCAGTGCATTATTTTACTTTGTGTTGCCTTCCAACTCTAGATACTATTTATCTTGTCTTAGGCCCCCTGTTTCTACTATTCTTTCTCCCCAGACTTCCATATCTTTCATTTTCCATTTTCCACCAAGTCATTTCTGTTTTTTCATCCGTTCTAATTACCATCCCCTCACTGGCCCTTCAGTTAACAATGAAGTAATATTTCTTCTTGTTTGCCAACAAACTTATTTTAATCATTCTTTTCCAGTCTACATATATTTTATATCTACCAGTCTTAAAATGTTTGCTGTCAGACATGCTTGTAAACATTTTTTTAGATCTGGAACCCCTAGCCCACCCTTTTCTTTTATATCTGTCATTCTGTCCAAAGTCACTATTGGATGTTCCACATCCCACATAAAGTCAATACATGTTTGCTTCATTTTTTTTTCAATGTCATTGTGTTTGGGAGTCTCTAAGTAGCTTGCTTGCATGCTTGTATTGTGGTATTATACAAATCTGCAACATCTGCACTTTCTGATCTAGATCCATATGTTAATAGTTTTCCATTTTTGTATTTGCTGTTTGTTTTTTTAAATAAACTTTTTTATGAGGATTTTTTACTGTCTTCTCTGTCTGATTACCTATTCATATTCTGATGTACTTTATTTGATCAACCCATATTCCCTCTTCCATTCCACTCAGATTTTCCCTTTTCTTGTCACCAGAACAGCCTTCATATTTTCTTTATTTATCTTGTATCCTGATGTTTTTCCAAATTCTCACAAGATTCTCCATACCTTTTCCCTATCTTCCTCATAATTTGTCATAGTTACCAGTATATTGTCCTCATAAAGTGTTATTTTCTTTCTTCCTCCTTCACTTAAATTCTCTCATCTCCAGTCTTCTTATACTTTCTGCAAACATCTCTAAATATATTGCGAACAAGAGCTGAGATAGTGGGCACTCCTGTTGCATGCATCTCCCAACTTAACTTTCTCTGACAATCTAGCCATTATTTTGCTGCTGCCCCCTATATAATTGTCTTATGATTAGCCTTGTTCCTGGAAAGCCCCATTTTTGTTCCTTCTTGAACAAATATTCCTATCTCACTCTATCAAAAGCTTTTTGGCACCAAATGAATCTACAGCTGTTTTTCCCCTTATTCTGCATTTCTTGCATAATCAAAAATGTTTTTATTAAGCTATCCACTTTTCTGCCTCCTCCCACAAGTCATAGGTTCATAGGTAGGTACTAGGCTATCAGCGCTAGGGCCTATACTAGCCTAGCCAAAAAGGTACCCTGGCTTTCGCCACCCAAGAAAATTATTTTCCTGTGCCCCTGTCGAGCAGAGCCACAGAGGTGATCCCCAGGGTGAATTTCCTGTTTCCTATCCAATCATCAAGATTTTTCTTGAAGAATGCTAATGAGGAGCTTTGTTTGACATTGATAGGTAGTTTGTTCCAGACTATGGGAAGTCTCTGGGACAGGAATCTATCCGTCCAGCACGTTCTGTTTATTGTGGTGACAAGGTTTAGGTCCCTAGAGTGTGTAGCTCGGATGGATTGGGATTTCTTTAAGTGGAGCATGTCCAACAGCTCTGGGTTTGACATAGCTTTGTCTGTTAGGCAGAGATCGCCTCTGAGTAGGCGATATGTGACAGGGTAAAGCTGGAGCTTTTTGATACGGTCTGCATAGGGCAGCTGTTTGAGACCAGTAATCCTCTTTGTGAGGTATTTCTGCAGCCTTTCCAGTTGTTGTAAATGTCTTGTGAGGTACATAACAAAAGGGGCGCTGTACTCTATAATGGGTCTAATGTGTGACGAGTAGAGGGGAACAATGACCTCTTTTTTCCTGGATAAGAAACCTTTGTGATAAGGTGTGCCACATAGAAGAATTTCCTGACTACTGTGGTGATGTGATTATCAAAGGAGAGACTACTGTCCACTGTGTCCCAAGGTCTCTTATCACACTTTCGATGTTAAGTAAACTAGCACCTATGTGATAGCTCATGGGTACAGTGTTTTTACCAAAGGGGATGACAGTGCACTTTTTGGCACTGAGCTTGAGGCCATGACTTTGACACCAGGCATCTGTCTCAGTAAGGCCCTTTTGTAGGATGTCCACATCATTACGAGTTTCAATTATGACTCCTAGTTTGCAGTCATCTGTGAACTTCGTTAGCCAAAGACCTTTTGTGTTAGCCTGTACTTCAGAAAAGCAGATACCAAACAGGAGAGGTCCCAGGACCGAACCCTGTGGTACTCCACTTGTCACTGATCTGAAGTCAGATTTGGAGTCTGCTACTTTCACAGTGTGGGTTCTGTCAGTGAGCCAGTTGGCAACCCATCTTGTGACATAGGGATTTATACCTAGTTTAGTGAGTTTATCTGTAATTCCAAAGTGGGGGATGGTGTCAAAAGCCTTGGCGAGATCTAGATATGCTGTGTGAACCACCTTAACCTCGTCTACGGCTTTGGTGACTGTTTTAAAGAAGCCTGTTAGGTTTAGGATACATGATCTGCCTTTTATAAACCTGAACTGGGTGGGGTCCAGAGTTTGGAGATTACCAATGTCTTTGTTTATAGGTTCCATGATGATACGTTCCATGGCCTTGCAGACCAGGCTCATTAGGCTAATGGGGCAGTAGTTCCCGGGGTCCATGGTGTCTCCCTCTTTGTGGAGTGGGATAACCGTCGCTGTGCACCATTCAGTGGGCACAAAGCCTGAGGTGAGGCTATGATTGAACATGGTGCTTAGGTGGGGTGACAGTTCATTCTGTAGTTCATGTAGAACACAGCCTGGGATGTTGTTTGAAGAATGTGTTTTTTACCTGTGCAGCTGTTATTACAGAAACTTTACATTCTTCCGGTATAGAGATGGGCCCTTTAGGGGGTGAGAGGGGGGTAAAGTTGCACTGAACCTATCTGCCAGGATGTTGGCAATATCAGTTGGTTCTGTATATTTAGTGCCATTGTGCTGTAACTCAGAGCAGATCTGAGTGTTGCCATTGAGATTCTTGACATAGCTATAGAATGCTTTGTGGTTGTCTTTAGAATCAGTGGTGATTTTGTTTTCGTGACTAGCTTTGGAGGATTTTATGAGGGATCTCACCTTCTTACTGAGGCTGACCAGGGAGTTCCTCCAATCATGTGATTTTACTCTTTTTTGCAAGTTTCTTTCTTCTGTTGTAAAGTTTGTTTATGGCAGGGGATCACCAGACTGGCTTCCTTTTTTTGGAGGATAGCATCTTGGTTCTGTTAGGGATAGCACGATCCATGCACTCGTGTAAGTGCTTATAAAGTGCATTTGTGTAGGATTCAGCAGTCGTACCTCTATTGTCTGTCTGCATTGGGAGTCGTGAAGTTTGCCACTTCTGTCTTAAGAAGCATGAAGTTGGCTTTGGAGAAATGTTTTATGGTAGTTTCCCTAATGGCGGGTGGGGGCGGGATGTGGATATCAAGGGTGATTAGCTTATGGTCAGATCTGACCAACGAGGAGTTGACTTCAGGTGCGGAACACCGGTCACTCATGTTGGTAATGACTAGGTCTAGGATATTATTGCCCCTGGTGGGGGTGTGGATAAGTTGATCCAGGGCATTGGAGTTTATGAATTCCAGAAAGCGTTGATCTAAGGAGTTGGTACACGATTAGTTTTCCCAGTTAATGGTGGGGTAGTTGAAGTAGCCCATTATTAGGGTGTTTGGTTGAACCCTAATATTTTCCAGTACATCAAGAAAAGAGGAGTGGGAATCCTGGGGCATGGTGGGCGATCTGTAGCAATCTATAATTTGGATTGCAGTTTTGCCCAGAGTTAGTTGCACTTGGATAACTTCGGATGCATTATGCTGAGCAACTAGCCTAGAGGTGTGGATATCCTTAATGAATATGAACACACCTCCGCCTTTGGTGTTTCGGTCCAGTTTACATGGCCGAAAAGTGTGATATGAGTTATAGTTTGGTAGTGCAGGGGTGCTCTCTGGAGCCTTGAACCAGGTCTCAGTCACTGCACAGATATCGATGTTCTTCATTTTAAGGAGTGCCTCGAGTGAGTGCATTTTGAGATTTAGACTTCTAGCATTGAGTAGCATTACCCTCAGTTTTTGCTTGCCTGTTCCTGTTATGGTGGTGAATTTGTTATTTGAACCTTGCCTAAAAAAGGCACTATAGGGGCAGCAAGAGCCCTAGCCAGTATCCGGAATCCCAAGGACAACAGGTGCAGGCCATCTGTGGCAAAGCATCGTGGTCTATCGACCATGTCATCCCAAGCAGACAGATACTGGATCCCCTTAGAATGACACCAGAAGCTTAGCCAATTGTTGAAGTCAATCATTTTGTCCTTGTGCTGTGGTATCATTCTGGGTGATGTCAGAATGCTACTCAGGGCTAGGGTCATACCTGCCTGGGCTACGAGATCGGAGAGCTCTTCCATGTTTCTTTTCATGTAGTCCAGGGAGGTACATCTCGGGTCATTCACATCAGTATGGACAATGACAGAGTCATATTTGTACTTGTTGTGGAGTGACCTGAGTGCGTGGTGGATCCTGGCACCCAACAGGCAGCTGACAGTAACCTTCTCCTTGTTTAGCCTGGTGAGTGGGACATCAGTGTGCCTGACTTATAGAGTCACCTATGACTAGTGTGTTGGGTACGTTGTTTTGCCTTATTGGCTGTGGTTGAGTGGCACACTGAGTCTGTGGGCTATGTGTCATCTGAGTTGTGTTGGGGGATGGAGGTTGGTTTCGTTTCTGCTTTAGAGGTCTCTGTTGCTTAGACAGATTATTATTGAGAGCCTCCGTGAATGTTTTTGTGTTACTGGATTTTGGTGGTGTAGATTTAATGAGAGTGTCTGTGTACATGAGGCAATTTCTGCATTGCCTCAAGATGCCCAGATTCATCAGATAGAGCTGTTAAGGTTCATTAAGACAGGACAGTGGATTAGAAGTATGTTTCCTTCTGTCATGCTAAGGATGTTGTGGCTGCAACCAAGGACAAGGTGGAATACTGCAGAGTATTTCTTCAACAAATGCTAACAAGCCTTTGGCCATTAGGGTCAAAGGGGGTTTAGCTGATTTCTCTGCTTGCTTCAGAAGCACTTCCAATGCAAACGTGCCACACCAAACCATCACTGCACATCTTCCCCAAACTCTGTAGTCTGGTCCCCCATTTCAGGAGAAAAGTAGGCTTCTTCTGCCTTACCTCAATGTAATGTTGGAATACCACCTAGAACTCTGTCCAGGTATTCCATCCACTGCAAAAAAATTCTCAAGAGCTATCACCTGCTGTTTGATGAAGAGAGTTCTTCAGCAGATATATTGATCACACCCTTATTTACTTTGGATTCTGACCATTTCACCTGTTCCCTGATATTACAACAGGAGTTTCCGAACTAATGAGTAAGTGTAAAATCTGTTATCCTTGCAATATAGTGTATTTTCTTGTATGTGCAACTCTGAGCAGAGTCAACAACTGAGAACAGATGGGGTGCACATGGGTGAAAAGGACATGCAAATGGACTTAAGATTCAACTTTGCAAAATGGTGCTAGAAGGAAGTAAAGTGTTCTATCCAGTGCAGACAGTCCACTTAAAGATAATTTGATGTAGAGGATATTCACTTATCTATAATTTCCTTGCATTTCTTGTCTGTTTCTCAGTGGCAGTATTGTAAGGGATAGTTTGTAAGGCAGCCTTGATATGAGATAATACAGGCAATTTGTAGTTATCTAAAAATATTTTTTATAGTTTCTAATAACAAGTTGCATTGCATTGCATTACAGGACTGTTAGAGGACACTTCATTGGGAATCTTAAAAAAAGATATATTTTTTTATTTGTCTGTTGTCTTAATGAGATTATACTCCATGTTACAACAAATAATCTTCATGAAGGATGAGCTGGCAGTCAGCACAGTGGATTAAGGCTATGAGCTGTTAACATGATGCTTCCCATAGTCCATAGTTTGATTATCTAACCCCCCCATTAGCCTACTGTGTAACTTTGACCAAGGTACTTATCCAGACAGTGATTTGGGACAATTGGGAAATCAGGCTAACTACCACAGCTGTCTCTTGGACACATGCTTAGTAGCTTCCTGTGAACCTATTAACCTATTTCTTAATGACTGCCATTTTCCAGACTTTAACAGATGATTATTTACTTTCAAGTGTTGAACTATTTTTTAGTTGCAGTTTATAAAAAAATTAAGTCTGCTGCTTGATTATAAACTATCTTGTCAATGAATATGGGTAACTTAAAAGGTATTTTATTCAGCTTAAGAAATTGAGTAATTAAATTGCACTTGTTTATTAAGGATGTTTTTGTGCGTGATAACATGTTTACAAAATACATTCTTTACTATACTTACAATATTTTTATATTTTAAAATATTCTTTTGTATATCTGTAAATTAGAAAAATTAATGAAACTGTCACTGGAAGAGTTGCGGGAATTTCTACAAGAGAAAATATCAGGTACCTTGAACTATGAAGATGATACTATCATTGAACAATTGCAGCTGTCCATGACAGAACTACGCAAGGTGAAACTTGACCTCCCCCCACCAGGTAGGCTACATGTTTTGTAGTACAGAATAAGTTAGCAGCAACACCAGAATTAGTGCTGTCTTTCTAAATTAACAGAAGAGAGCAAACTGCATATTCCAATAAGTAATGGTTGCCTTTTAGAATTTTCATTTCTGGTTATTATCTTCAAATAAAACTACTAATAATATTTTTGCCTGAAAGTGGATATTAGAACATAAGAAGTGCCTTACTGTCTTTGAAAAAGCTGGTGGGCACTTAGAGCATAAATGAGCCTTCATTATCAGATGACCTGCAAGGATAAGGAAATTTTAATGTCCCAGAAGACATTTACAGTTGAAAGACAGAAAAGCTAAATACTTGCATACAATTGCTACATCTCATCCTGTTTTTCAGTTCACAGATGTCCACTATGAGTGGTTATTCTTAGCAGTTTGTTTCCTCTTGCAAGTATTCATTTGAAGCACATAAAACGTATCTCCCCTCACATTCTCATCATTTCATCTTCTCATTTGACATTCATTGCAGTTTGCATTCCAGTGGTCTCTGTTTGTGTTCAGAATTTATCACTGGTTACTGATTATGTTCATTAGTTCAAAAATGTCTTTACCAAAACAGTCTTTTACTTCAGAAGACTGAATGTGAAAATCATCAGTCAGAAAATATCAAATAGAAGAGACTAAAAGTACAAAAATAAAATAATATCAAGCAAGGCCAAATATGTTTACAAGAAGGAAAAAACAGCAGAAGAAGTGCATCTAGTTCAGTAGTGTTTATTTATATCATTTGTTCTTCTTTGTGTATATATACTGCTGTATGTTTGCTGTTGCTATTTGTCCTAGGTCATAACTAAAACTGTACAGTGTTTAGGACTAGCTCATTTACCCACTTAATACAGACAATAAATAAAGTCCCAGAGTCCTGTAAACAAAGGGAAACGGTGTCTCACACAAACTTCAGTAATTTCTCCTGGGGAAGGAATTAATGCCCACAGCACATAGATGCTTTCAGATAAACTCTGTTTTTCCCTGGATTGCTTTGTAGGAAGATGTCCAGTGTTCATAGGTATAATCCAAAGCAGGTCTTACTGCAGCACATTACTCAGAGCCATTGTTCCAGACACAATTCCACCTCTAAAGGAGGCCAGCTTCTTCAAGTTGCTAGGGCTATAGACACCTCTCTTTTCCTCGCCTTAGTTATATAATTAACCTACTAAAGAGCTATTAACCAAACCATGCCAGAATCTGCCGTGCCTAATACATAATGGTACCTAACTAGTGAATACAGCAGTTCTACTTACAGCATACATTCACAATATTTACATCATTTTTAAAAGCAATAGTTCTATTTATAGCATTTATTCACACTGTTTACATCATTTTGAGATACCATTCTGGTGCAAACCACCATGTAAGTATATGTATCTTTGTGTGTGTGTGTGTGTGTGTGTGTGTGTGTGTGTGTGTGTGTGTGTGTGTGTGTGTGTGCGGGTAAAACAAATTTGGGGCCACAACGTTGCAACAAACAAAACATATGAGAATATGGTTATTCACCAAGCAAAGTAAAATATAACAAAATCATGAAGCAACATTTACTTTAAGCCATTTATTCTCAGAATTTGTTACAGCATGGTTCCCTTCAAACTAAATAAAAGACTTTAAGCTTCCTTTAGATATAAGAAAGGAACTTGAGGTTTTGAGCTGAAATGGAAGACATAGAGGGTTGCAGCCCTGGCTTTGACTCAGATGACCCAAGTTTGAATGGCAACTCAGGCACTAGAAGGGCGAGGTGGGAGAAGGAGGTACTGAGCAGTTAGTGCCAACTCACCCATTCTCTTAGACACAGTGGTAGTCTCCTGGCCAACTGGAACTTCACAGATCTCAAAGGCCATTGACCAGGGTAACATTCGCTTGGCTCTCCCAAACCAGAAAAGTTAGCCCTAATAGATATGTGTGTGTGTGTCTGGGACCACGTGCACATTATGAGAAGGGCTGAGGCTTGCCCTGCAGACACACAGGTGCTCATGTCAGCCAGCAGTGGGGTGGGGTTAGGGACTTAAAGCAGAAAAGCCTGATGAATGCCTGTATGATGACTCCTACAGTCATCTGTCACCTCTCAGAGAATGAATCGGGAAAGGCTGTTGCCAATGAGGAATGAATGAACCAGATCACAAGGGTGAAGGGGTGAATGTCAGCAGGTAGTAGGACACCAAAAGAATGCTTAAGCTTTCCATAAAAAAGGAATATGCATTACCGTAAAGAAGCAGAGTGACACCAAACACTGCCTAACATACCATACATACTTGAAATAACCAAGGATATGGATTAGTACATTATCGTTTCATTCTTGATTGACAGCCTTTTACACATATTTGTTGACTGTTGCCCTTTAGCATCTGGACTAGTCCTACATAATATACACATTATTTTCAGATTTGTCTGGCTCTTCACTGAAACAACCAGAGCTTTCCTAAGAAGGTTGGCCTCTTCATGTAAGAAAAAGTATACAGAGCTAATGTGTTACACACGAGTCTGTTTCTAGAGGTCGTAGCTCAACTGACTGTGTTTCATATGGTCACAGAAAAAGGTTTTGAATTTCCAAAGCTACGATCTGTTAAAATTTTAAATTAATGTGTATTGGGGGGTGGGGTTGGCCTCCCTGTATCCTCCATATGAGTAGGTGTTACCCAGTACATGCCCACACTAATGATGGATATCAACTCAGAGATTGCACAAAGTGGATAGCCCATCAAGGCTAAGCTTTCCACCATTTACAAATACAGTATGCTTGTGGTCACCGGCATTTCTGTTCGCAGCCATATGAAACATGGGCTGATGAGCCCTGACCACTCTCATTACAAATATATATTTTTTAAAGTTGCAAACAATCTGTTTGCCATTTAAGACGATCATTTGGTAGATATCAGTTTAACTTTACTAGAAAATAGAGATGCAGAATACCATACAGTACTGATTTTCAGTTGTACAAGAGCACTTCAGTCAGAAAAATAGTCTTTAGTCAAATCTCTTTGTATGCTTTCCTTCACACAGTTGATGTGCTAGGTTGTGAAATTCTGCCACCATCTGCCTGCTTGCTGTATCTGGATATGCAATGTTTGGGTTTACTCTTCATTCTGAGTGTTGTGTATCATATATTCTTTTGGATCTACCTCTTGCATAAAGGAGTATGAGAAGAGGACTAAGTATGCCCTCCTCTGGATTCCTCAGTGATGTAAGCAATGAGTTCTTCAAATGAATGTTGTGACATATGTCAGTGAAAACAACCCCCTATTGGGCTTAAAATGATTGATGAGGATTTAGACTGTCAAGCCATTTATCTGTCCATCCATCCACAATCCCTTTTCCCATTTTTGCACATGGGGTCTTGGTGTCACTTCAACAGTGACAAACATCTAGAGCCAAGGTTTACACCGCTGGGTGGCTAGCCGGCCGCTCTAAATCTTCCACACTACACACTCACATGCACACTCACACCTATGGCCAATTTAGACTGTCTAGTTCACCTATTATATGCCTTTGGAATGTGGGAGGAAACCGGAGCACCCAGAGGAAACCCACATGAACACAGGGAGGACATGCAGACTTCACACAGAAGGCAACAGAGCTGAGGATCGAACCAGGGAACCTCTTGCTGTGAGATAACAACACTATCTGCTGTGCCACTGTGCCAGCCATGTCATTATTCAAAAAGTAAAAATTAATGGTAGAAAATAGTAAAACATATGTTTCAAGAGTCTTATATTGCCTTGGCTGGACATATCTGTTCCATCTGATATAGTGTCATCATTAAAGTGTAGTTGTCATATTTGCAGATGCATCATTGTGTCTAGTGGATTAAGTATCACAATGCATATGTATCCTTCTCAAACCTTATTCATTCTTTTATTAAACCACAGCTGAAATAAATTTGGTGTGTGTGTATCTTTTGGCTTTTCCTGGTTAGGGGTCGCCACATCGGAACTCCGGTCCGCTAATGATTGGCAGTAGAGTTTTATGTGCTGGCTTGCCTGGCCTAACGCACAACCTTCAATGACGGAATGCCCATTCACGCATATCACACGGTAGACGCTCTAACTGAGAATCGAATGGGCAACGTCTAACTGTGAGGCGACAATCCTCTGTAAAGTCGATGCAGGACTAGCATGACCTGCATCCATAAACTTTAATGGAAGCGTCTCTGCACATGCATGGTGGTGTGTTCATTCAAGTCTGTGGACACTCCTCATGTTTTCCCTAGATTGATGATGCTAAGGTTAAAGTTTGCATTTTATCCCTAGTGGTATGATTGTGGTAAGGCAGTATTTTTTAAGTTTTTTTTCCCCCAAAGCAGCAGCCAAAAACATTTGCTGATGGGCTTAAAATGCTACTTAGCAATGTGTGCACCACATGTTGTGATACAAAGGTAAGAAGTTAAATATTAGCAATACACTTTATGACTACATTAAATAAAAAAAATGAATACACTGTATGAGTACGATAGCAGTTTGCAGAGCACCTCCTTATTATATATAAATAGAAGAAAAAAGAGTAAACATCATTCATTTAAAATGTTGGCTCTTTGTCTTGTTGTAATCGAGGTTCCTAATACATGTTTGTTTTATTATCAGAAGCAGAAACTCTTGGAATACACTTCAGTGAAATTTTTAAAAAGGTGATAAGAGCTTTAGAGGATGACCTGAAGAGAAAAGTTGCATAGAGTGAATGTATTAATAAAAAAAAAAATGCCCAAAAGAATTTTATGTTGGAAAGTAGTGAGTGAAAAATGGTTTTATAAAAATGTAAATGAAAGTGATGAAATTGGCTGCTGAAGTAATTTATTTATTTATTTTACATTTGATTTTTCAGTGGAGACCCGGTAAGAAAACCTCTATAAAAATTTAAGACAGTATCAATAACAGTAGATAAAAGTAATAATACATGTCACAAAAATGACTGAAATACAAAAATAATTGAGTTACAGCAGAAATACAGTTACAGCAAAAAACAGTACAATGAGTTTACCACAAATGTATTTACATGTTCGATATCATATTAAAGTTTTTTTTTTTTTTTTATAAGTTGAAAGGAAATTGGATTTTAGACAGTTGGCTATTGTGACACTTAAAAGTTTAGTTTGATCGACTGGTTCAGTTTTAGTGCAGTTGGAGGAGTAGTTGGTGAGTGGGGGGTAGCTATTTTTGGTTTTATTATTGGAAAAGAACATAAGCTTAGTTTTCTTTGGGTTAAGTATGATTTGGTCTTCGGTGAGGTAGTTTTCTATGTCTTAGAGTGATTTTTGTGTTTTTTTCTTGCAGTTCAGGGAATGTGGGAGCAGAACAGATAAGGGAGGAATTATCGGTGTATGGATGAGGATGATAGAGGCTAGTTGAGTAGCACTGATAAGGTTATTGGTGAATATGATGAAAAGGAAAGTTTTTGATTGGAGACCGTATCAAAGGTTTTAGACATATTGAGGAAAACAGAAGAAATGAGTAGGCCTTGGATTCTGAGGAGATTAACAGTGTTGGTGAAGCTTATTAGTGCAGTATGTGTACTATGTTAGGTCGAAAACTGTGTTGAGAGTTGGATAGGAGGTTTTTGTTAAGGAGGTAGTTTAGGAGTTGTTAATGAATGCATATTTCTAGGATTTTGGTTAGAGGAGAGAGAATGGCAATGGGACGGTAGTTAAAGAAGTCTGTAGATGGGCCACCTTTATGCAGGGGGATGATATATGATATTTTCCAGAGTATAGGTACATACTATTCTGAGACTGAGTGGTTATTTATTATAGATACCGGATAACAGATGGAAGGAGCAACTGTTTTTAGGAAATCATTTGGAAGCTGATCAGCAAATGGAGATGAGGTCTTTAATTTGGTTAAGAGCTTTTTAATGTAGCTTATTTGTATGGCTTAATGGTGAAAGTGTTAGGATTAGATTCTGTACTGTTGTGAACTGTTAGGGGTGAGTTAGTATTATTGTCTATGAGGGATGTAATAGATTTGAGAAAGTGTGAATTGAATTGGGAGGCTAAGCCTTTGGTAGTGTTAGTGTTTTTTGGTGACGGGGTAGTCAATCTACAGGGATTTAAGAGATGGTTAATACTTTGCCAAACTTTTTGTGGGTTGTTCTCATGTTTTTGTTGGGATATGATGAAATATGACTTTTTGTCAAGGTTGATTTGTTTTTAATTTCTTAGTTTTTAATAAGTGATGAGGTCAGTTTTGTTTTTGGTACATTGGTAAATTGACCAGGCCCTGTCTCTTTGTTTTAGTAGTAGTTTGGTGTCTCTAATTAGCCAAGGAAGTTGTTTAGTTTTAATGCAAATTTTCCTAATGGGAGCTACGTTGTTAAGACTTTTGAGTAAAGTATTATTAAAGTACTCAACTGTGAGATCCAACTGGATGGATTTTAAGGGGGTCTCTGAGTGGCGGATGGCCTTGAAAAAAACAATCAGCAAGACCAGGTATCCAGAGCAGATCTGAGAGGGTGCAGCTGTTAGTTAGGAGGAGGTAATTTCAGTAAGGGTGTAGATTAGTGAGGGAGATCTTATCAGAGCATGGGAGATGAGGTATGTGGGGGATAGAGTCCATAGATTCCATAAAGCAGGAGCAATTTGGCTGTATTTCTTTTGTGTTTTTAAAAACTTATCAGGAAAGGAAAAGAGTTGGGGAGCAGTGGGATAATGCTGTCATTGTGCGAGTAGGTCCTTTTCTTTCTTAACTGACAGCTGAGATACTGAACCCTATATCATTGTGATGGGAATCTGTTCTCCAGTTACAGCCATGTACTTTACACCACATTTTGTTTTTCTCCAGCACCTCTCTGACAGTCAAAAGCCACTTTCCCGCCACTCCACTGACCAATTCATTCCTCCAGGCTGAGAACACTGGCTCCTTGTTTCATTCTGAGGGGTCCTGGATTTTTTTCCCTAGCCCTAAATCTCTTCTCAGTGTGCTGACAAAAATATCATGTCAAACTGAGCAGGCAACGAGGAGTGTTCTGAGTCTGTATTTCATTCTAGGCCCCTAGAGCAGCCATACCTGCCTAGCTGTCCGCTTCTCCTCAACCAAGTATTCTTTCTGACCTGTAGTCACAACAGTTCAATAAAAGATCACTCAGCACACTCCCTTCCCCTGTAACAGGCATCACCATCATCCCTGCCCACACCCTCAGGCAGCCAAGCTCCTTATGAAATACAGGTCATTTGGACCATTGCCAGGGCTTTATTATTCTACTCTAACAACACAGGTGCACTTTACACCATGTTGATGCAATTGGGCCTTGTTCAATATTTCACAGTTTATGTACTGCACACCATCATAATGTGACTAAGCTTTGTTCTTTCCCATTTCCAGAAATGAAAAATGCTACCAATGCAGACTGTAAATGAAATAATGTAACCTGCTGATATGTCTGTTGTCCCAGCTTGTCCCAGTTTACATCTGACATGCAAAGCATTATCTCAGTACATCTGAATCATCTTCTTTCCCAGCTCATAGCTGAAGCATTCTGCAATATCCGAACAAGATGAAATGTTCTGTCTCAGTTCACAGCTGAGATACCATATATGATGTCAATGTGATTTAGGTCCTCTTCTATCCCAGGCCGTAACTGAGACACTTTGCATGTCTTTGTTTTCTGTTTATTTCTTGCTTATGTACTGCTGCTGCAGACTTCAGTCTTCCCCACTATCTGTTCTTAATGATGTCTGTCCCTGAGCTCACACAACTCATCGGCTCCCCATAGTGACGCGTATCAGGAGGATCCCCTTGCTGGGGGGAGCACCTGTTCATAAAGGCTTCCATGTCATAATAGGATGTAGGGGATGCATCATCTGGGCACTGCAGAGCAAGACAGGACAATTGGAGAGATGTCACACTATGGCTCCATGGTGAGAATTTCTGCTAGCTCTTACCCCTTCCAACATACTAACATTAGTCATTTGGTTGAGCAAGCAATGAGACATGAGGACATGCCCTCCTTGAACTCTTAGAACAGCCCACCATCCCTCTAATTTCAGTTCCACCTGAGCTCAGGAGTAGCTCCAACTAGCCTACTGTCTCTCCCAAGATATGTATACCCATCCTCCCTTCTGCAATGTAAAGCTCCTAAAAAGCTAATCAAACTTGGTAGCCCAGATAGTAGTCAGGGCTTTTCCACTGTATGCCACCAGTGCTTTCTCTCTTTGCCCTAACATTGTACAGCAGAGATACTGTTCACTTCCTCAGTGTGGTTGGGCTCCTTTTCAGTCTTACTTCACA
Organism: Protopterus annectens; assembly: GCF_019279795.1. Classification (NCBI taxonomy): domain Eukaryota; kingdom Metazoa; phylum Chordata; order Ceratodontiformes; family Protopteridae; genus Protopterus; species Protopterus annectens. Next base: position 355,757,272 of record NC_056751.1, read on the forward strand.
AAATACATAATGTACTATGCTCACAATGACTGAGATACTCTACAAGGTGATCATGGCTCTTTTTACACCACCAGCTTGCTCTGTCAGGTTGCAGTGCAACATCAGAAAGATAGATTGTTGGCAGATATCATTTTGAAGGGATGCAAGTAGCAATCTGCTCAGCAGTCCAGATGCTATCAAGGGCAGATAGAAGGAGTACTTCTTGAAGCTTCTGAATGAAGAAAACCTTACAGAAACTGTATCTCTATATGTTCAGCCTACAGTGAAAGAGGCAGGAGAAACCACCTTAGAGGAAGTACAAAGTGCAGGTTCAAGTGAAGTCATTGCAAGTATGATCAACATATTAGGTATGTCAAGGGAGAAATGACTCCTGATTGTATTCATTGCAGTATAGCAAGAGAGGCATCCCAGGCAAATAGGAATAAACATTCTAGTGTCAGTTTACAATGACAAATGGAATATTCACAAATGTGCCATCAGACTCCTGTCATATTGCATGATAGTACTGAACAGTGTGAAGAGTAAATAAATCCATAAAGTAGTAAAAGTAAAATAAGAAATAGCAGCTCAGATTCATAGCAGGATGCAGCACAAATGACTCAATGTTTGCAGTTAGACAATGAAGAGGAAGCTGAAGATGAGGGAAAAGCCTAACTGAGCAGTACTATACTTGGAGTAAGTATATGACACTCTCCCAAGATACCTGATTAGGGCAGTCTTGCCATCAATCATAGTCCCAGAAACACTGGCCAAATTATTGCAGGCTATGCACAAGTATCCAGTGACACAAATACAAATAGTGTTTGGATTCAGAGTTTCCCGGTGGGAGTAGATGTGCATTAAGGCTCATTTCTAAGTCCACCCTTCTTTATACTGGTAATGGAGTACATCAACAAATAGGTCGGAGGGGACAAATAAACAAAGATGTGTATACAGATGATATGGCACTACAAGCAGACACTGACAAGAAGTGTCAACAAATGATAAGGAACTGGAAATCAAAACTGAAAACAAATGGGATGAAACTGAGTGCAGACAAATTAATGCTCATGGCAGTAAGTGGAGGGAAATTAGAAGCACCTTAAAATTGACATAGAAAGGAAAATATTGGAACAAGTTAACTGCTTCAGTTATCTAGGAGAGGTGGCTGAAAAAAAGGGAAGTCTGAATGAAAAGGTCAAGGCTAGAATCAGAAAGGACTTCTAAGATGGCTGCACACTGAGTAACAGCTTAATTTTAGCTCTCCCAGTGTGAAAAAAGAAACTCAGAAGAGAGAGCCAATAAACTTGTCCTTTTGGGTAAATTTCACTAAATGGCTAGTAAGTGCACTGCCTGGATGTCGGCAAAAAAGAAATACAGAAAACATGAAAGAAAATCAATCACAAAAAGTGTGGAAAAATACTGACTGTGAAGAATTCTGCAGCTGTTCAACAAAATGCAGTGCAAGCTCCAGCTTTGGTACAAGACATGACTTCCAGTAACCTAGAGGAAAAAATAAGTCAGATGTACTCAGAGCTGATTAAAGTAAACTAAAAACTGAAGAAGTTTGTCAACTCAAATAAAAGGTTGTAAAAAAGTAGAAGCTTTAAACAGATATTCAAACGAGTTGATAAAAATGCAAAAATCATAGGTCGAAATGATGAAAATGCTGGCTGAATATGAGATTGTTGCAGAAGAGATGCCTCAAAAAATAAAAGAATTAGAAGACAGAGAATGTAGAGAAAACCTGAGATTTTGTGCTGTACCAGAGAAGCTGGAAAGAACAGACTGTATTAATTTTATGAAAGCACAAATAAGCAACTTGACTGGTATTCCACAGCAAGTGTTGTTAATTGAAAGGGCATATGTGTATACTCCAAACCTGGCCATGAGAAAGCAACCTGGACCTTTAATAGTAAAGATACAACCCTACCTGCAGAAAGAGGCTGATTCTGACAAAACTGTGGCAGACGGACAAATTACTAAAAGTGGAAGACAATAGAGTGTTTGTGGAAAATGATTACTCATTGTACACCAGGCAGAAGAGGAGTACATTTATTTCAATAATAGGGGAATGTCGAGAAGCAGGCATGACATTCAAGCTGCTGTATTCAGCTATTTTCAGAATATTCATTCATAGATGGTTAAAATAATTTTTTGATTTAGAACATGCTAAGGAGGAAAAACAAAAGTTTGTCCAGTAAAAAGTGGGCTATGAAACAGAAGGAGATTCTGTTTTTTGTTCTTCTGGTAGTAAAGCTCAGAGAGACTGAGCCAGTGAACCCTTTTCCAATATTTCAAAGGAAAATGCTTGAGAGACAGAAAAAAGCAAAATAGTTTACTAGAAGAACCAGGAATAAGTTGGAAACAAAGCAAAGACTAAATTTGGGAGATGGAGATCAACAGGAAGAAAACCAGTAACTTGGAAATTGACAAATAAATGTGGGATTACAAAGCAATCTTGATGTCAATCTTCATTTATTCCTTGACATAGCATCAGAACCAACACGGCTGTTACTACAGCCCACGAGAATCAAAATCTCTTGAGCTTAAGTTCTACCCAGAATTCTCCTCTCCAATTTACCTCAGATCTCATTTGCTGCTTCCTGTGACAGATGTGTTGCCAAATTGCTCTTGAGCTAAGTTCATTTTTCTTGTTCTGTTTTAAAATTTTTGCTATAGCCTTACATTTTCTTCCTTATTAGTATATAGCTTGTTGAGTTTTCTCCTTCAGCTTACCCTTTTCTTCTATAAGTCTTTCATCTCCTCTCCTTCCTTCTCTTATACACTTTGGTGTACCTTGCGACTACCATTGTTGGTAGCACTTTTCTTTTTTCCCTATCCCTTTAAAAAAAAAAATTAAAAAATTAGCAGTAGTTCTATTTTTCGTATTTCTCCCTACACTTGTTGGTCTTTTTACCATAATTGGTAGTCTGCTGTACTTCGGTACTCTTATCCACCATTGTTGTTAGCCTTCTCTTCTAGTTTTCTGTTGTTTGTTTTATTACTCGTATAAGATATGGCTGACAAAGTTAAAGGAACTTCTGGTTTTAAAAATGTCAAGAGTGTGACCGTAAGATGCTCATTTCCGATGGGCATTCCATTTGTGTCTATTGCCTGGGCCCGGTGCACTTGCAAGAGGATTGTTCAGTCTGTATGCCTTTAGTCACCAAGCCTTGGTAGAAAGGAAAAACAAATTACTGACAAAGGGGATGATTAAATCTGAATCTGAGGCGGCCTTATCTAGGTTTTCTGTTAAAAGTGAAACAGATGTACCTTCCCCTTCTTCTTCATCATCCTCCAAATTAGACAAACCAAAAAAGAGGAGTCGATCAGTGCCAGCTTCACTTTCGACATTGATGACCAAAAAGCTGAGCACTTTGGTTCCTACTGTCCTTACGGAACCAACAGTCTCTTCAAAGACTACTTTGGTGCCAGCTTTGACACCAAAACTGACTTCTCCACTGGTGCCAAAATTATCAGGGAAAATATTAGACCACTCTATGGAGCCAATAGCCTCTGCACTGTCTTCTATTGTAGCACCGATATCTTCGGATCCAATGGAAGGTCCTGAATTTTTTTTCTTGGATAGACCTAAGACCAGATATTCCCCATCTATAGACCCCTTTGCTGGTCAGTTACCCAGCCCATTTTTGGAAAGACCAAAATCCCCCTTTACCCAGTCAGTTCATTCCACTAGGAGTTAGATGTGTTAAGATTGGTGGTTCAGATCCTTACGGCGAGGGGTCTTGCAGGTACCTGCTCAGTTCCGGCCCCTTTGGGAGCCAGGTTCCCTCCTTCTGTAATGCCTCCTACTTTTCCTCCTCTAACCTCCTCTGGGGCCTTGGAGATTCCGGCTGCAAGTTTTCCAGTGCTGACTGTTTTGGTTCCAATGAGATCTGCATCTCTGGTACTGATTTCTACCCTGAGTTCTTTGGCTGTGTCAGATTCAGAGAACTCTGAGGGTCATGACTACACTGTCAGCTCTGAGGGTCAAGATTCAACTCTTTTTTCAGAGCCATCTCTGCACCTTGGAGTTTTGGCATGCATTAGCTCTACCCCAGCCTCAGCGTCTGGAGCGGCTTCTTAGGAGCAGATAGTGACCATGGTTCTGAGGCAGTCTTGTTCATTTCTGGGCTCCCTTCCCTCTTCAGGGGGTCAGCCTTCCAGGTTACAAAGAGGGCCTAGTCCACTGTGGGCATTCAGTCAGTTCCTTCCCTGTTGGAGCAGTTTCCTGAACCTTCCGCTTGACCAGAGCTTTCGCCAATCTCACTGCCTGGACAGTGAGTTCCAAAGCCACAGGAAACACCAGTTCAGGTATTGTCCTCTTCTGATACCTCCTCAGTTTGTCCCTCTGAGGAGATTCCTCAGAATAGGAAGCATAAGAAGAAGCACTTAGATTCCCCAGAGGAATCCATTACAGAAGACACTGATTTTGATGAGGGAGATGATTCCCTATGGTCACCTCAGAAGATGTCCACTTTCGACACATCCTTGAGATCCTTAAACAGAGGGGGTGACTGGATGTCCCAAAAGCCCTTTTCGGAGGCATCAGTATACCTGCAGGTCTTGAGTTAATGTGCCTGCTGACAAGCTGATTAAGTTAATCTTGCAGTGGGTGTGGAAGGCTCCTGACACCATAGATCCTATCCCCAAGGGCCAGACAAAAACTCTTTCTGCACCAGTGGACCATCAATTTTGGGCAAAGGAATTACCAGTAGATACCACGATGGTAGCAGCAGCCACAAAAACAGAACTGGCAGATGAAAATTCCTGTATCCATCCTCCCAATAGAAAGTCTTGGGTGATCGATAGGTTTGGAAAGTGGGTCTACACTTCATCGACCATTGCATTGCCATCTTTGAACTTTATGCCACACTTCACTAGACTTCAGAGGGATCTGATTAAACAGCTATCAGATACCCTAGCAGGAGCCATATCTGAAGAGGTCCAAGATGAGGTTGCATCTCAACTGGCCAATCTAGAGTCCATTTCAAATTCTTCCATGAGGCTCATTGTGCATGCAGCCAAAGGGATGACTAGAGCAGTGGGAGCAGGCGTAACCATTAGTAGACAAACCTGGATGCACTTATGAGCATTTGCAGAGCCATTCAAGTCTTCATTTGTCAATGCACTCTTTGACAAATCAACCTTTTTTGTCCCTAAAGTTTGAGAAACTTTATCCAGGTGTGAGAAAGATGGAAAGACCCGTTCTGCAGTGGGTGTATGTTTTCCTACTCCTCAACAGTCCTTTTCAGGACACACGTGGCAGTGGCTCTCCCAGGGGCAGAGGAGGAAGCTTTAATGAAAGACACTGTCCTCGTGGCAGAGTTGGTCCACAATATCAGGGTTCCAGGGACTCCTACCTGGCAAACCCTACCAGGGCTCCTGAAAGGAGGCCTGATTGCCTTCCTCTGGAAGCAGTCAGGAAGCATCTATCCTTGCACCAATGTGCCTGGCTTCAAATAACTTCAGATGTTTGGGTGCAAAGGATTATTATCAGAGGATGCACCATACTCTTTCTCTCTCTTCCAAACAATTCCAAAAGAATCCCACATGTTCCACCCAGAGGGAAACAGCTGTACTAGAAATTCAAAAACTGCTTCAAAAAGAGTCATCCAAGAGGTTGCACCAGACCAGATAGGATCCAGAATTTACTCAAGATTTGTTTTGGTGCTAAAGAAGACAGGGGATTGGAGACTAGTTTTGGATCTGAATGTTTTTAACAAGTCTGTTCGACAAACAAAATTCCGGATGGTCATGGTTTAGTCTATTCTCGTGTTTTTAGGGAAAGACAATTGTATGTGCTCGATAGATGATCTGGATGAGTATTACCACATAAAAATGGACAAGTGCTGCAGGAGATTTCTCCACTTCTGGATGGGAGCCAGTCATTATCAGTTCAGAATTCTGCCCTTTGGCCTCACCACAGCCTCCAGGGTATTCACCAAATGCATGGCAGTAGTAGCAGCTCACTTGAGACTGCAAGGATTCCGAGTGTTTCTGTACTTGGACGACTGGCTCATTACTGCTCCCGCCAGGCATCTACTAGAACAAGCAAAAGACTATGTTCCCCAAACATGTGACTACCTAGGCATTATTGTAAATTATGAAAAATCACAATTGACTCCAACACAAACTTTAGAGTTTATAGGAGCAGTGCTGAATACCAATACTTGCATAGCTTCCCTTCCCAAGACTGCAAAAGATCACGGTCTAAGTAAAAAAGATTGTGAGGAATAAGAGAGTAGCTGCACAACTAGTCTTGCAGGCCTTAGGTTCAATGGAAGTGACCATTCTGTTGTTCCTGTAGCAAGACTTCACATGAGAATTCTTCAGTGGCTTCTAGTTTCTCAGTGGTCCATTCTGAATAAGCCAATGTCAGATCAGATTTTGATTTCTAATCATTGCAAGAAAGACCTAGCTGGTGGATTCAGTCAGATGAAATTCTCTTGTGCTGTCCCTTGGTTCATTCTAAACACCAAACTGTAGTGACCACTGATGCTTCCCAGATGGGATGGTGGGGGCATTATTTGGGTGGCCAGCTTGCATATCAGTTTTCTAGAGCTGAGTGGTGCTGTTAGCACTGCAGGCCTTACAAACCACTCTCCCTTGGGAACGATTGTGAATCAAACAGTCAATATGTCAGTAGTTTGGTACATCAACAAGCAGGGAAGAACCAAGTCTTACCCCCTTTGTCAAGAAACTCTCAGAGTCTGGCAGTGAACAATCTCTTCCATTTGCTTTCTGATAGCAATGCACATTCTGGGGAATTCCATTGTGATAGTGGATAAACTGAGCAGATGCATTCTCCTTTCTCATGAGTGGTATCTCAATCCCAAAGTGGTGAGGAAACATTTTTGTTACTGGGGCCAGCCTTGCTGCAACCTATTTGCCTCACCCCTGAACAACAAGTGCAGCAGCTGCTTTGCCTTGGTCCCTCCTCCGGGGGAGTCCTCAAGAGATGCTGTCCTGCACAATTGGCCCTCTGGACTTCTGTACGCCTTCCCCCCCATTCTTTTAATCCCTCAATTCCTAAAGAAAGCAATCCGGTTGTAGAGCAAAGTAATCCTCATTGCTCCCTTCTGGCCTCGACAGATTTGGTTCCCCTTTCTTTGGCCTTATCTGATTCAGCAACCATGGATTTTGGACCCAGATCCAGATCTCCTATCCCATCCAGAAGGACTAGTTCACCCAAACTTTCAGAACCTCAGACTTACAGCTTGGCTACTCCAGTTGTACTGATTGCTAGGTGTAATTTCCTATCTTCCCCAGTTCATAAGATTCTTTTGGCATCATACAAACCCTCCACTAGGGAACTCTACAAAAGTAAATGGCAGAGATTTTACTAGGGGGTTGTAATAATAACATTGACCCTTTCTCTGCTCTTATAGACAAAATCTTAGAATTTTTAGCTTTACTCTTTGAAGAAAGAGCTTCTTCCTCTACTGTTAGATTTCAGCTACCGGCTATTTCAAACTTTCATAATGGGTTCAAGAAATATTCATTACTTTCTCATAAACTTTGCAAAGCATTCTTAAGAAGGACATTGTTGTTAAAACCTCTGTATAAAGATCCATTTCTACCCTGTAATCTTACCTTAGCATTACAGACATTAGTTCATTCCCCTTCTGTCAACTGTGACCTAAAATTTTTATCTTGGAAATCTGTTTTTCTGGTATCGATTACTTCTGCCAGAAGAATTTCAGAGATTGAAGCCCTATGTTTGCATAGCACAAGCAGAGTGTTTGACTACGCCCTGTGTTTCTTATGCTTAGTCAAACATTCTGCTTGTGCTATGCTGATGAGGTCATAACAAGGCCGAAATATGCATATCCATAGCTAGTGGAGTTTGGCTTTATTGGCCTGAAATTGTCCATTAAAATGACGAAACAAGTCATGGGCATTCAGAATCGCCATTTAGCTGAAACACCTGATGTTCATAAGGGTCATTTGCATATATCCCATGTGCCTCTGATACAAGAGGTTTGGGAGGTCACTCAGTGGAGGTTCTAGCTGTGCTGGAGTTTTCATTTTGTTTTTACTAATGTAATTAATGTTTGGAATAACATTTCAGAGTGGGCAAGAAGAAAGAAAGAGTTAACTGTCAGCAAAACAAAATTTTGTTCTTAACAGTAGTGTTTTTATAATGCGTGATGTAATCTGCATGCAATACAGTAAAGCTTTCTCAGTTCTTTTCAATGGCAATAGGGATACTAAAGTAAACAGGTGCCCCTGTTTATTCTTTCTTTCTTTCCTTCTTTCTTTATTTCTTTCTCCTTGTTCAGTTTTAAGAAATGTAGCCACTGCAATATGAAAAAGAAGAAATTTCTGGTCAAAAGAGCATGATACAAGAAAAAATAGATGTGCTTTTTTTACTCTTGCATAGTGGAATAAATGGATTAAGGCCCTTGGCTTGATTTAGTAACAAGTTTTAAGGGGAAGCAAATACATAAAAAGAAAACACTGAATATAACAAAACGTTTTCCACTAGCAAATAAATCAGTACTTGTGGTGGCAGCTGTATATCTGGTTCTCATGTCTCCATGAAGACAATCTGAAAAGGAGTAATAAAAACAGAATACTTCTTTTCTTCAGTGGCTACAAGATAATGTTTTCTGAAAGCACTAAAGTGTTTTCCCAGTCTGGGAGAGGAATAAAGATAAGACAAAAACAGACAGCACTTGCCAGAAACACTGGCTGTACCACGAGTTTTAGCATGGATAACCTTCCGTATAGGTCAATCCAAGTATGTGAATGTGGCTACCAGTTAGGGACAAATGTTACTATTCGGAGGGTTAAACTTTAATATTTGAAGAAGTACATAGTTTGTATGTTAGTATTAAGTTAATATGTTTTAGGGTGCTCTTGGGGGGGTTGTTTAAACAAAACGTTGTGTAAGGTGTGACATAGGTTTAAATGGATATGACAAGAAACAACTGTATAAAAGATCAACCTGCCAGATATTAGTGTATGCATGTAACACAAAAGCTGGAACTAGACATTTAAAAAAGGCTGTTATACATAACTGGTAGAAATAATAATTTCAGAACATATTGATAACACTTTCTAGATTATCTTTCAATGTCAATGGTCTCATAGATATATGGAAAAAAGAAAGAGTTATGAACCATATTAAAAATGCTACATGAGACATATTTGGAAAGAACTGGGAATGTGAATTTGATAAAGAAAGGTTATCAGGATGGTTATTCAACAGACAAAGGAAAGTGGAATACTTATATCAATTGCAAGAGGAGCTCCAAACAGTGGTAGTAGAGGATAAAAAGATAATAATGGTAGATTTGTAGTACTAAGGGGCTACTGGCAAGGGAGGAGGATTACACTGGGATTAGTTTATATTCTACCTACAACTGCTATAATGGAGCTTAAGAAAATGCTGGCAGAAATAATCAGCTTTCAGCAGGAAATATTACTTATAGGTGGGAACTGGAATTTGATTTATAGCAGTGAGGATGCATCTGGGGGAGGGGGGCCCAGAAGGGAAATACAACAAAAAATATAACAAAAGAGGGTAGATTTTTGAAGAAATTTATGAAAATATTTGGCATGGAAGATACAAATTCAGTAGAGGAGCTCAGATTGAATTGTGTTATTTCCCCAAGCTACAAAAACTGGGCTAGGCTAGACAGAACTTTATATGCCATGGGAATGTGTGCATTTAATTGAAAGTTTTGCTATACACCCAATAACTATTTTAGATCAAGTGCCAAGAATAACTAAATTAAAATGCAGAGTAATGAAATAAAAATGAGACACTGGCACTTTCCATCCTATCTGTTTAAAAGTGTGTAATTCAAGGAATGGGTAGTGGAAATTATTCAGGATATATTAGAGAAATAGAAATTTCTTCTGAAAATATAGCTAAGATGTGGGATAAAATTTAAAATAGAGTTTAAAAATAGGGTGGAAATAAAAGAAAAAAAAATTAGCACAATGACTAAGGCAACAAAAAGAAGAAAGGGTTGTTGCCAAGCTTAGGGAGCCTATAACAAGGAACATAAGAGATCCTGTAGAGGTACTAGAAATATTTTGGAAATTTTATGAAAATCTGTATAAAGCAGAGAAATATGGAAATCAAGAAAAGGTACAAATGGAAATGTTTATGGAATAATTAAATATGCTAAGATTAAAAATAGATAAGGTTCAATTATTAACAGGACAGGAGGAGATGAGATAAAAATGGTAATATATAACCAATCTACAGGAAAGTCCCCAGGAGTAGATTGTATTCCTGTGGAAGTTTGGAGGCTAGGAGGGGAAACGCTGATAAAGATCTGGAAGGTTTTTTAACAGTATTTTGAGAGGAGGAGACGCATCAACATCATGTAAGAAAGCGGTGGTGGCTCTAATATCTAAAAGAGGGCAAAGACCCATCAGATCAAGTTTCGTGTAGGCCCATTTCAATTCTAAACCACAATTACAAAGTGTTTATGTCTATAATGACTAAAAGAATGGGAAAGGTGATGCCAAAATTTATAGATATGGATCAGTGTGGTTTTGTGGAGGGGAGGAAGACATTTGACAACATTAACAGAACAGTAATGATCCAGAGGGAAGCCGAATGTAAGAAAATACCACTCTTGTTGGTAGGTCTGGATGCAGAGAAATCATTTGACAGAGTAAGCAGGGATTTTATGAGCAGGGCAATGGAAGCATTTGCATTCCCTGATAAAATTATAAGGTTGATTAGGAGGATATATGGGAGGTGAAAATTAAAGTGCATGGGTTCCTGTCTGACAATTTCGGTTTGAGCAAAGGAAACAGGCAGGGGTGTCCTCTTTCCCCTTTGTTATTTGCATTATATTTAGAACCATTGGCAAAAAAAAAGTAAGGGCCTTAGAAATTTAAGGATATAATTGATATGGAATTCAAGAAAAGCTGGCTTTATCTGCAGATGATATTATTTTATACTTGATAAAACCAGAAAATGACATTTCAGTGTTGTGTAACATTTTGAGAGTTTCAAGTATTTTCAGAATACAAAATTAATGAAGCTAAAACAAAGGCAATAGCTGTACCCACATATAAATTGGTTCAGTGATGTTCATATTAATGGGGAAATTATAAAATAAAGTGCTTAGGATTATGAATTAAAAAAAGATTCTGTTGAAGCAGCTAAGGGTGTGTAGGAAGAAGCTAAGCAAAAGATAATACAAAAACTGAGAAATTGAAAGCTCTGTTTTATGGATATGGATAGCGAGAGACAAGCAGTTAAAATGTTTTCAGTTCCCTTAGTGTTATACACAAGTCAGGCATATTTTTATCAACTAGAGGATAAGTTGTGGAAAGCGATGATAACAAACCGGTGGAAGCTCAAGAAACAAGGAGAGTATGGGATTTTGGATGCAAATCCTTAAGGAGAATAACAATAACCACATAGAATATTCTATTCATAAAGTAGCAGAAACTGTTCTAAGAAGTAAGCCAACTGATATCACAGTACAAAGAGAAAGAAATAGGGGGATTCTAAGCAAAAGATCAGCACCGGTAGAGTTTTTAGTAGAATCTAGAACAGAAGCTGTGGTTAAAAAAGGAATAATTAGTAAGAGCATATAAAATATTGCTTGATAAGAATCAATCAGAGGAGGTTAGAAAGGATTGGGAAGAGAGATTACATAAGCAATTCACAAAGAAACAATGGGAGGATATATGTATATCTCCAAAATATGCAATAAAGTCTAGAAGATTTAGGATCTTTGCTTGGAAGTGTTTACATAGGTATTTTTATACCCCAGGTAGACTCCAAAGAAATTTTCCTCAGGTAGATAGTAAATGCTGGAGGTGTGATGGAGAAGAAAGAGGTAATTGGGAACATATTTTCTGGGAGTCTAATGAGAATGGCAGAATTTAAAAGTCTCAGTAGACTACTCTATAAGAAAATACTGAGTGAGCAAATTGGTATAACTAAGCAAATGATTTTCTTGAGCTATGATACAGACTCAGAATTGCCTATACATAGTAAGGCCTTGTTGAGTCTAATTATGGTGGCTGCCAAAAAAAGCAATTACTAGAAAATGGAAATCAAAGTCAAAAACAACTGTACTAGAAGTAGTGAATATAGTAATTGAGATAAAACAAATGGAATGGGATCTTTAGAAAAGGGTAAGAGCAAATTGCACAGACAAAAATGGGAATTGTGTGAGCAATACATGCAGAAGAGGAATGAGGTTTAAAAGAAGGCAGGATCGTAAGTGCTACTTTAACAAAATTGTTTCTTGTTAAAAAAAAATGGGACACTTAAAGTGATAGAAGAGAAGGGTGTGAAAAAATTGTACCAAGTACTGGCAGGCCACATAGACATACAACCCCCTTCTGCCAGCATTTTTATGCAGTGTTAACAGTTTGTTAAATGAAGTCCTGTTCTAATCTCTGTACCTTGTGTTAATATAAACCATTTTAGTATTAACACAGTCAGTTCTGTCCACAGTGCTTACAAACTGCGGAATGAATAAGTTTGTTTTCCCTTTTTTCAAAAACTATTTTTGTACATCTTCTTGGTACCTTTATTTCTTGTTTATGTTTCACTAAAGAGCTGACCTCACAACCACACAATAGTTTGATGTACATTTTTATGAAACCTGTACGTGTTCTGTTTCTCTCAATATTTTGAAAATTTAGCCTTATATTCTTCTATAATCCTGCCTTTATCTTAATAATTTATAGTTAAAGATAATTTCCTTTCTGTGTGTCTGATTTTTTCTCTCCTTTTACCTTGTTGGTATTTCTTCGTACCATTGTTGATACAGGCCCCTCCCTTCCTTTACCTTTTGGTATTCTAAATACCAACGTTTGTATTCTCTTCTTCCCTTCCCTTTACCCTTTGGGTATATTTCTATTTACCATTGTTGGTAAATTACAAAAAAAAAACCCTTTCCTTCTTCTATGTGCATGCGTGTGTATCTCTAGTTGCGTAACAGGATATTTCATTGTTGTTCAATTGCTGTTTAATTGTTGTTAACTATATTTTTGATAATGGCTGACAAGAAGGGCACTACTGGATTTAAACAGTGTGACAAATATGGCAGGAAGATGCCAAACTCTGATGGGCATCACTCCTGTGCATATTGCCTAGGAGTACCACGCTTGAAGGTTCAACCTCTGTGCAAGTTCTGTAAGGGCTTTAGTGCCCGCACCTTAGTTGTGTGCAAAAATAAACGAATCTAAAGAGTCTGTTGAAAACCCCTTTCTCGGTGGCTTTTTCTGAGGTGGTCTCAACCCCTCCTAAAAAAGAGAAGAAGAAGAGGAGACATTCAGTCCCATCATTTCCTCAGTCCCAGGATCCAAAAACTACTAAAGCACAGGTTCATATGTAACCAAAAGCTAAACATGCCAAAATGACTCTGACACCTACCTTGGGACCGGAGCCTAAACATCCATCCATCCTTGATTACGGAACCGGCAACCACTATTCCCACAGTACTGACACCTTCCACTGTACCACAGACCCTCTTGGCACCAACAATAGCTTCTCCCTTAAAACTGGTCACTTCCTCCCATCATCGCAACCTTCTGATCTTCTTACCACGGTGCTGAAAGTTAAGTCACTAGCCAGGACCTGATATTCCCCATCCATTGACCCCTTTGTTGGACAGCAGCTAAGTCCATTCTTTGTCCAACCTGAATTCCCATCTTGAATGTCAACCCATTCCACCAAGAGCCTTTCGGAGCTCAATGTAGTGAGACTTGTGGATCAGCTCCTAGCAGCCAGAGGCCTCCCAGCTCCATCTAGGACCTCTCTCCCACCCGTAGCCAAAGGTGTTTCTCCATAGACTTCAACCTATACTCTTGATTCAACCTCCCTGCAGGTCTTGGAGCCCTTGATGCTGACACCTATCCTGGTGCCAGCTTCTTCAGTTCCACTGGTAGATCGTACCATGGTTCCGGAACCTACCCTGTGGACCATGGCTCAGTCGGAACTGACCTACCCTTGAGACCATGACTGGATTGTCGGCAGCTTGACCCCTAGTACAGTGCCGATTTTTTTTCTACGGTGCCGTCAATGGTTCCAGTTGCTTTAACAGCTCCGAATCCTCTCACGACTCCTTTCCTGGAGGTGGGCTTGTTGGAGCAGGGTGTGACCCCAGTTCCAAGATTGTCTTTCTTGGTTCCAGGCTACCACCCATCTTTAGGTGGGCCTGCCTTCCAGGTTATGGAGAGGGAACTTGCCTCAGCAGGCTCGCAGTTGGCTCCTTCAGTGCCAGAATGTCATATATACATGTCCTCTGGTTCACAGCTGCCACAGTCCACTACACTGGGACATCAGGCATGGGAGCACCAAGATACCCTACCACAGGGCACCCTCTCTTCAGAGTTCTCTTCAGACCTTTTCCCTGAAGAGCCACCCCATAAGAGATTGTGCAAGAGGAAGCACTTTGATTCTCCTGAGGAATCTCTCACCAAAGATACAGATTACGATAAGGGGGAAGGGTCACCACAGTCGCCCCCTGAGGATGTCTCCTTTCGAGACAAATTGGAGATCTTGAAACAGAGGGGTGACTGGAAGTCCACCAACCCTTCCTCAGAGGAATCTGTATTCTTGCAGGTTTTCCCTGCCCAACCCTCTACTTCCTGGGTGACCTCGCCTGCATAAGAGTTGGTCAAGCTCATCATGCAGCATGCCTGGAAGGCCCCTGACACTGTTGCGCCAATCTCCCGGAGAACAGACAATATACTCTCCCCTCCAGAGGATCAGCCCCATTAGTCCAAAGGCTTGGCAGTAGATGCTATGGTGGTGGCGGTGGCCACAAGGAAAGAACTCGCAGAGGAGAGTGCTGCTGTCCATCCTCCAAACAGGGAGTCTCAGAAGATGGATAGACTAGGAAAGCAGGTTTATGCTTCAACAACCTTTGCCATATAGTCGTTGAATTACTTGGCACATTTTACCCGTCTCCAAAGCGACCCAATCACAGAACTCTCAGGAACCTTAGCAGGAGCAGTGTCTGATGAGGTACGTGATAAAGTTGCTTCACAGCTTGCCACCCTGGAATCCATATCTAACTCATCCATGCAGTTGACTGCACATACAACTGAAGGGCAGTCAGAGCAGTGGGTGCAGGTGTTGTCATGAGACGTCACGCTTTGATGCGCTTGTGCGACTTTGCGGACCCTTTCAAGTCTTCCTTCATCAGTGCTCCTGTTGATGCTTCCTCTCTCTTTGGTCCAAAAGTTAAAGACACGCTAGTCAGGTGTGAGAAGGAAGGCAAGACCCTATCTGCTGTGGGTGTACATTTTTCCACTCCCTAACGACCCTACACTAGGAATCAGAGAAGTGGAAATATGTGATTCAGGAAATCCCAAGAGCCTTTCAGTGACTCACATGGCGAGTTTTCTCCCCAGGGCAGAGGGGGGAACTCATCAGGAAAATGCCCCCCCCCGAATGAGACAGAGGGGGTCTGTGTAACCTGGGGTCCAGAGATTCCTTTTCTGGGCAGCCCTACCAGTGCTCCTGAAGAGCGGCCCAATTATTTTCCTCTGGAAGCAGTTGGGGGATTATTCTGTCTGCACCACTTAGCCTGGTAGTCAATAACAACAGATTCCTGTGTGCAGACGATAATTACCAGATGTTATCAGATCCCGTTCGATCTTTACCCGAGGCTGCAAAGGCGAATCTCTGAGATTCCACCCAGTCAGAGGGACATAGCAGCACAAGAAATTCAAAAGCTGCTCCAAAAAAGAGTCATCCAAACAGTCCCATCAGACCATATAGAATCTGTATTTTACTCAAGGTTCTTTTTAGTGCCAGAAAAGACAGGGGACCGGAGGCCAATTTTGAACCTCAGCATTCTAAAGTTCATCAGACATAGCAAATTTCGGATGGTCACGGTTCAGGCTATCCTCCCATTTCTGGAAAAAGATGACTGTCTGTGCTCGATAGAGCTCCCGGATGCATATTACCATATAAAAATGGACAGACACTCCAGAAGATATTGCCACTTCTGGCTGGGAGCCAATCACTACCAATTTTGAATGCTGCCCTTTGGTTTCTCCACAGCTCCCAAAGTGTTCACCAAATGTATGGCAGTAGTAACAACTCACTAGAGACTGCAAGGATCCTGGGTGTTTCCATATCTAGTTGGTTGGCTCCTTACCATCCCCATCAAGCGTCTACTGCTTCTTGCCATGCACTATACCCTACAGTAAGCATGGCTCTTAGGGTTCTCAGTAAATAAAGAGAAGCTAAAACTAGTACCTACTCAAAACCTAGAATTCCTAGGAGCAGCATTTGACACAAGGTTTTGCCTTATCGCTGTTCCTCTTCAAAGGCTTCACAGACTAAGATCTCAACTCAGAGTGATACTCTCTCAAGACAAAGTCCCAGCTTGCTCAGTTCTTCAACTGCTTGGATCAATGGCAGCAACGATTACTGTAGTTTCCCTAGCAAGACTTCATATGAGATGACTACAGTGGTTCCTAGCATCACAGTGGTCCCTATTAACACAGACTATGTCCCACCCAATCCGCATAACAAACCACTGCAAGCAGGATATCTGAACTGGTGGATGAAGCCAGAAATGGAATTATGGAGTTGTCCCTTCTCACCCTCTCAGCCTAAGGCTGTAGTGACCACAGATGCATCCCTGATTGGGGGGGGGGGGGCATTTTCAGGGAAAGACAGTCCAAGGCACTTAGTCCCCCTGAAGAGGCAAATTTGCATATCAGTGTCCTGGAACTAAGGGCAATAATTCTGGCATTGCAAGCATTCCAGTCTGCTCTCCCATCAGGGGCAATTGCTATCCATTTGGACAACATGTCTGTCGTCTGGTATATCAACAAACAGGGGTGATCAGATCCTACCTGTTGTGTCGGGAAGCCATTAGAGTATGGCAGTGGGCGATAGCCTCCAACTGCAGATGCATTCTCCTGCCTCATGAGTAGTTCCTCAGTCCTGAAGTAGCAACGGAGATTTTCTGTCACTGGGGTCAGCCTTGCTGCAATCTATTTGCATCTCCCACCAACCACAAATGCAGCAGCTACTTTGCCCTAATCCCCCCTCAATGGGAGTCCCCGAGGGATGCTCTAGTACATGATTGGCCCCCGGGACTGCTTTATGCCTTCCCTCCCTTTTCTTCTGATTCCACAATTTCTAAGAAAGCACTTCGGTTGAGAAGCAAAGTAATCCTCATTGCACCCTATTGGCCCCGACAAATCTGGTTTTGTTTCCTTTGGCCTCACCTGGTTCATCACCTGTGGACTGTGGATCCAACTCCAGGATTAATGTCACACCCACAGGGGTTGATCCATCTAAACCTATCGAGCCTCAAGCTGATAGATTGGTACTTCTACTTCCTGTAATTGCCAGGCAAAATAACCTATCTTCCCCTGTAGGAAAAGTACTTCTGGCTTCTCATAAACCATCCACCAGTAAGATGTATTATAGTAAATGGAACAGATTTGTGTTTTGGTCTCAATAAAAGGGACTGGACCCCTTTCTAGCTCCCATTAATTCAATGTTGGGGTATTAATCAACCTTACTCCATTCAGGAGCTTCAGCTTCTACAATCTGGGTCCATTTAGCAGCTATCCCAAACTTCCATAATGGTTTCCAAGATTCCTCTTTAATATCTCACCGTCTCTGTAAAACTTTCTTGAAAGGAGTCATACATATAAAACCGCCCTTCAAAGAGCCCATTGAACCTTCGAATTTGATGCTGGTCCTACAGACTTTGACTCATCATCCCTTTGAGCCTGCTGCCACTTGTGGTATAAAATTCTTGTCTTGGAAGACTTTATTCTTGGTAACCATTACCCCTGTGAGAAGCATATCAGAATTACAGGCCTTGTACGTAAAATGTCCTTACATAGTTTTCCACAAAGAGAGATTATTTCTTTAGACTAACCCCTCCTTTCTACCCAAGGTTGTCTCAGAGTTAAATATTAATCAGTTCGTCGACCTACCAGTTTTCTTCCCAAACTGTTCTAATAAAGGAGAATATTATTTGTATTTATTGGATGTACATAGACAATTACGTTTCTATCGACAGGACTAAATCTTTCTGAAAATCTGACCAATTGTTCCTGTCTTTTTCAGGACCCAAGTTGAGAAAATCAGTTTCCAAAGTCACTTTGGCAAAATGGCCGAGAGACTGCATCTTTTTTTGTCTGTCAACAAAATCAAATGCTTTTAACAACTAAAATCAAGGTGCATTCAACCCGATCAGTTGCTGCTTCTGTGGCTTTTCATTCCAGAGCTTCTATGGATGACATTTGCGCAGCAGCCACTTGGTCTACCCCTCATACCTTTATCACTAGTTACAAATTGGACTTGGTCTCCAGGAGGAGAGCAACCTTTGGCCCAGTGGTGCTTAGGAATATCCTTCCATAGGGTCTCCCGGGACGCAAAGTAGCTAAGGACTCTGTCCCATCCGTCATGAATGAATAAAGATTAACAACATCAGATAAAGAAGTTATGTTCTTACCATAATGTTCCATCTGTGTTGTTGATGTTCATTCATTCATTAAATCCCACCCCCTTACCCCCTCCAAAAGACTCCTGGAGGTTCGGATTTGGTCCTGGTTACATTATAGGGCATTTGCTCAGACAAAGCCTCCACTTTCTTATCCTTACGGGCAAACTCAATCTGAGGAGATGAGAGTGGCACTATGGGTAACCTTAGCTTGAGAGTTTCTGGCTGGTGCAAGCTTGTGATATCGGCCAAGTCAGTTCTGAGGACAGAACCGAGATCCATCCGTCATGAATGAATGAAGATCAACAACACAGATGGAACATTATGGCAAGAACATAACTTCTTTTTATTGTCAATGGGGACTTATTTCTTTGTTGCTTTAACAATGTATGCATACATGCAGCAACTTACTGGTAGTAGAGTTACATTTCTTTGTTATTTAGAAGCAGACATGGTGTATGGCTATTACTAGCAGAGTCCTGTTGCTTTGCTGTTTCATAGCTGATATGCCTTTCAACATTTCTTCTTCATTTGGGTACTGTGCACCAATTTTGACATTTCCTAGCTAACATTGTGAATGTACAGAATAGGATTGGGATGTTCATTTCTCTATATATTCACATGTAAGACATTGAACAGCATTTCATTAAAAAAATGTGCACTGCTCCTTTCCTGTTTTACAGATAGGATTATTTACAGCATCTTTGATGCTACTGAGATGTTGCATATTGTGTCTTTCATGTCACATAATGAGGCAGTCTTTAAGAAATAATTTTCTCTAATGAGGCAGAATAGTGGGATAGCCGTTGGTATGGCTATCTCACAGCAGTTTGTTTTCCAGTTTGTTTCCTGTTGGGGTTGCTTTCTCTCTGAAATGTGCATATCTTGTTTGTCCAGGTGAGATTTCTCTAGATACCCCAATTTCTTCCCATCTCCCAAAAATATGCTGACAGGAGAACTTGTGCTCCTCTAAGCTGCAGGTAAGTGTGCATACAAAGTGTGTGTTGAGGGTTGCTTGGTGAGTTCCAGTATATTCTCCCTTTGACCCTGAAAGAAGGTACTGGAAAAGCAAATAAATGAATGATTGAATGATGTGCTTAGAACCCTTTCACTTTTGGGAAAGAATCTACATTTTATTTTTGCTTGTACATCTGAGAAATACTGCATTTTATTGTCTTTGAGAACCCATTTAGATATTATTTTATTATTTTATATATGGAAATAAAGAATAATGAATCTGCACATGGGATTAATTAAGTGACACCCTCAACCTAAATAATATAACACTGCACTGGAAGGTTCAGATTTAATCTACCTTTTGGTTTTAAAACAAATTGATAACATTATACTTACAATAATTTCTGTTACTTCTGCATTATTTAAACTTATTTATTAGTCAGTATTTTACATGATACCTATTTAAAAATTACATTATTTTATTATTACTATTTTTAGCAAAACCAGAAGAATTTCCAAAGAAGCCACTGGGTCAGGAGATTGCTGTCAATTTAATACCTGTACCACCAAAGCCCAAATTTGCTGCAAATGGCCAGAACAAATCTGCTAGCTCTACAGATGATGTTAAAAATAATGCAGAACACCCATGTTCAGAAACTCTATGTGTTCAGAATAACAGAAACAATTCAAATACAAGTCCTGTGGAAGACGGACTGATTTTGGAGCTTAAGCCAGATTCAACAGAACCTATGGATGAGACTGTCATTCAAAACCATGATCCTATACCTGAAGAAGTGCAAGCAATCTGCCAAGTAAGTGGTGTGAATTTGCTGTCAGATACAGAAGAAACTCAGCTTCAAAAGCAAGACATCGATGAATGTCCTGAGCAAAATCTACAGTTCGGAGATGAACTCAATGTTCTAGCATCGAATAAGAACACTGTCTTACTCTTAAACATTTCAGACTCTTCCCAGCCAGAAAAGACTGAAATTTCAGAACTGGAAAAAGGGACCCTTGTAATAGAATATCCTGTTTCTCTTTTGCAAGAAAATGTATCTTGGTCAACTTCAGTCAATGACACTCTTAAAAGCACAGAGGAGGTCCAGCCTCTGACGCACTTAGACAGAGCTCCCAGTGTGGCAGCCAACAGCTTAACTGGCCAAGTTTTAGAAGTGCAAAATGAAATCAGTTTGAAGAATACCTTTGAACATGAAAATGAGAAGTTAAATCCAAGTTCACCGTCATTAGAAATTCAGCCAGAAGCTCAACTTGAGCAGGATCATCTGCCCATAGCACATAAACATCAGACAGGTTTGAATGTTCCTGTTGATGAAGGTGGTTCCATCTGTAATAATTCCAGTACTTTCATTTGTCCTTCCAAAATCTCACCTGCTGCAGAAAATATAACTTTGTCTATCAACCAAGATTCATTTTTAAAAGAAGCTTATGTAATGAAAGAATGCATGCTAGAACATGTTTTACCAATGGAGCTGCAGACAGCTTCACTCCACACAGAGCACACGGAGTACTCAACACAAGCAGCAACACTTCTTGTACCAGAAGAGTTAGGAAGAAAGCAGCATTCAAATCTATCACAGAATGACATGTCAAACTCTGAATTGTGCTGTAGCCAGAGTTCTGCATCACTTGGTGCTGAAAATATAAACACAATAACTGATGAAGCAATAGAGAGCACAATTCCCCTTCCTGAAGCTGTTGACTCTATACCCATGCCCAATGGTAAAGTGACTATCTCACTGGAACCTAGAGAAGAAGGTACATGCTCTACTGAAGAGATGCCAGAACCTAATGATCAGATTAAAAGCGCATCATCTTTACATCAGTGTTCTAGTCGTTCCCCAGTATTAAATTTACAGGAGCTTCATTCAAATGAGGAATGCCCTGTATCACACAGTCCACCTTTTCAAACCAGCCAACAAGTTCCATTTACAATTATAAAATCATCCACACCTGTTCATATGTCACATACCACAGAACGAGACATTTTGGAGAAAAGGCAAATGGCACTGCCTTTACAAGGCCGTGTTGCAATGCTTCTCACCTATAAAGGAAGTGAATTATGCAGTTCAGAGAATAAAGCAGGCTCAGAAAATAATTGTGGCACAACTAACACAATTTCTAATAGTGTACTAGGACATGTTAGGGCACAAGGACCCTTTACACTACCTTTCCACAGTCCACAGCTGATTAGGTCGCATGAACAGCCAAAGATTATTACAACTTGCTCAGATACTGAATTCTACACAGTGAGTTTAGCCAGGGCACGTCTGCCTAAATCAGAGACATTTTAGGAGTATTTATCAGAGTTAATCATTCTGGGTATTCAGCAGCAGTCTTTTGTTTTCCTGTTTAAAAAAAAAAAAAAAAGAGTACTGAAATGGGAATGCGGATATGTAACTAATAGATGGTTTAGCAGAAGTAACTGTGATGTGTTAACTGTTTTGTTGAAGAAAATCTCAGTTTGTGACAGGTTGCACCAACTGCATTGTGAAGTATGATTTTAAATTAATTTTCACAGAGTAGTTCAAACATCTTACCAGAAGGATTATTGCTGCAGGAATTTATCATATGAATAGAAATTAACAGAAAGTAGATGTCGGTCCCCTGGCTTGAACGTTTTTAGCATATGGAATCCATTAAGGATGCATGGATGCAGCTTACAAATTATCAGAGTTATTCCAGTTGTATAAGAAAGAGCACTGTGTGCTCATGCACACTTTTGCCATCTGGTGTGAATGATCATTCCTCTTGAGTTTTCTTTGATTTTCAGTCAGTTCCAATGCCTCTATCTTCAACAGTGCAAAGCACAAACCTTCTCTAATCTTAACTAATATAGAAATATAAATCTTCTGTATGCTTGCACTGGTGGTGTAGAGCAATAGAGAATTGACTTGGGTCCTGTTGGCCCAAGTTTAAAAAGAAGTGCATGTACTTGATGATGCAGGCAAGGAGGAAGGGCAAGACGAGGGATGGTGGTCCCAACTGGCTCACACCACTGCTCTGTTTTCATAACCTCTACTGCAGCACTTTGGGAAGCCATTGCAGGGAGGATATGTATATGACTGACAAAACTGGTTATGGTAGCCCATGACAACACATGTGTAGGAGCACACATATGTGGGCAAAAGAGCATAGGTGGTCCTTGTGATGATGCAAGTGCTTGCATCACCAAATAAGTGGCCCTTGTGATGATGCAAGTGCTTACATCACCAGAAGGGTAATGGGTTAGGTCATTCACAATAAAATGCAATAACAGCCTGGAAGCCAGTGATGGCATGATACCCATGAGAAAGGTCTTGCCTCAGTGAATCTTGGGAGCAAATGGGCATCAAGTAGGGGGAGTTCTGATTGTCAGCAAGCAAAGGAGAAAAAAAGAGTTCAATAAAAGAATAGACACTTTGTACAATTTTATGTTAATTCCCACTGTGTCCCAATAGAAATTGCCAAGAAGTGCTCTTGTAGGCATCAGATTTGTCCAAAGACTATTGTCTTCAGTATCTTTCTTGTGACAAAGGAGGTAGTTGTCAGCATTGTAGTAAATTAACAAAAATAAACTTCATCTAAAAGAGAGAAGATATTACAGGCTTCTTTAAAGTATAAAAATGAGTTCCTTTTTTTCTTAAACCACGTTAAGTAAAAATCAGTAATTAAGATGTGACATCTTATAAAAGAAAATTGGTCAAGAAAATGAAGATATGTAGAAAGTATTCATTTTGCAATATTACAAAAGTAAAAATAAAATAATATTACAGAGCTTACACTGGTTACTTTGCATGGACTAGTGCTGGTAATTGAAGGGCCTGTTGCACCAAGCATGGCTGCTCCTATTGCAACTGCTAGAGTTAATGTTGATTAACTAACTCTGCAAGTGGAAGGCTGCTCCATGTCCTCTATTCCCTGTATCACCTGGCTGTCCTAAAAGGAGGCTATGGGAGAAGCAGCAGCAGTGGGACAGGCTGCTGTGATTTTCATCTTTTTTATTAAAATGGCACATAATGCTGGAACATTCCAGGCAGATAAAAATAAAGTTTTCATCCTGGACACTGATACTTGGGTTTCAGGTGCAAGTCTATATGTGGAATTAATTCATCTATGCATTTGAGACTTCCGTTGCTGCTCCCTCTCTTATACTGGATGACATGTCAACTGTTGTGGCTTGGAATCCTGGAGAACAGATGCTTGTAGGACAAATATCTGGTTCTCAATTGGCCATTGTATAGTCCATTTCCAAGATGTTCACTGTTAGGCCATCTAGGTATCAAAAAACAAAAAAGACATAGCTGATAAAACCGAAGAAACAAATGTAATGTACCAGAACAGTTAAGCACTTTCATCTTTACACTCTCCAAAGACTTCACCAGAACACAGACTTAATGACATCAGCTCCTTTCATAACTTCCAGGTCCTTCCTTTCCTTTCATTTAAAGAGATATCGTACATAAAAAAATCGTAATTTTAAAACAGAAACTATAGAAACCATTTAATTTAAAACAGGCAGACTATAAGCAAAGAGTTTAAGCTACCAACACAGTTCTTTCATTCCTAAATTGTTCTAGTTTTCCTGGATTAAATTAAATGGTTTCTATTGATTCTGTTTTAAAGTTACTGTCTTTTTATGTATGATATCTATTTAAATGAAATGAAAGGAAGGACCTGGAAGTCATAAAATGAAGTGATGTCATTAAGCCTGTGCTCTGATGAAGTCTTTGGAGAGTGTAAAGATGAAAGCTCTTACCTGTTTTGGTACATTAATTTTTTTGTTTTTGTTTTTATCAGCCGTGTCTTTTTTTGTTTTTTTGAATTTTTTTTTTTAGTTACATTGTTTGCTGTGGTTATTGGTTTACCATATAGTTATCAGACAACAATTTGTTAGATATTTGAGTTTTCATATGTCATCACCAAAGATTATAAAATATTTGCCCAGGAGTGCTTTGCTTTATTTTGTTGCAATAAATACAGCTTCAGGTCTGCCTTTTTCTCTCGCTTTCTTTCTCACAAGTTGCAGCCAGCTCAGCCACCACTATCCTCAAAGTTGACAGGGCAAAGAGAGGGGAAACAGAAGTAGATTTCCATGTCTTCCTTCCATATAACACATGCAGAAACTCACACCTTTGAACAATTTAGAGTCCACATTTGACTTACTGCATGTGTTTGAAATGTGTGAAGAAACTAGAGCACCCTGAGAAAACCCAAGTGAATTTAGGGAGGACATGCATATTCTCTACAGAAGGCAACTCAGGCAAGATTTGTACTTTTACAAAAGACAAAATGGCCTTTATCTGTTCCTTTTCCTTCTTTAAGTAGTCATACAGACCAGATCACATTCCCTTGTCTTCTTTACTAATTCTGGGTATGAAGATATCCTTTCATCTTGCTCTTCTTCAGAGGCGGTTTCTATTAGTATGATACTAAGTTTAATGAATGATCATTTCAAATGAATTAACCAAAGAGTTATCGATTCCCTTAGCTTTCATTTGCTTTCTGTGTGATCTTGACCAAGTCATAACTAAACATTGCTCCCAGGTTAAACCTGAATAGGAATTGCATGTCCAGTGGGCCTACCTGAGTAAAAAATAGGTGACCTGATTAAAAAACAGGTATTATTATGGTCACATGTGGAAATAAATGTACAGTTGCTGAAAATCAGTGCTTCCAAACCACTAATTATAGCTCCTGTCATTTCCATATGTTTAAGATATACACCTTCAGATGTCCTGATTGATTGGCCGAGCTGCTCCAAATAGGGTCTAAGAAGACAGAAGCTCTTAGCACTGTAGCAAAAAAAAAAAAATGCAGAACATAGGACCTTAGATGTATTTGGTGAGATGGTTTAGCCATCTTGAGTGTTAGACCTATTAATTACTTGAGCCACACTTTCGACTACTTAGGTGAGAGACTTTTGAAACAATTTTATGAAAAGGCTCAAGGTGCTGCTCATGTTTCTCTTGAAGAGATATCAGAACTACCATATTTGATGAAGTTGGTAGAATGTGACTATAGTAATTTTTAGATCTGCAGCTTCAGGAACTATTTATCCCTATATATGTTAAGAGTCAGGTTCTGGATGTTCCATTGGATCATGGCTATTTTTGGGTCACCTCACAAAATGCTCTAATAGAATTAGAAGAAAGGATAAGACTATGAAACTGTTAAGCAAATGTTTCGGCTGTTTATTCCAAAAGAGTGCAGAAATTTTCTAACCATATCTGGTGCTTTCAGACGTAAACTAGACAGTAAAAATATAGGAAAAAGACAGAAGGCTTGGAATTTAAATACCAGTATCCACACTAAGGACTCCCCTGAAAAGGATACACCTCACAATAATAACCAAGTGATATTTCCCACTGTGTCTCTTTTACCAAACTCCATCCTCTATGACTTACCAATTTTTCGACTTAATAGTTTCAGATAACATTATAAAAATGGATGAGAACTATTTTTGAGAAGATTCATACTGTTTTGTACAACTGCAGCCACAGGACACATACCACCTACTGTAAAAGATCATATCTGCCTTAGTTTGCAAGTATTTCAGCAGCTGGTGGGTAGTCATGCCATACAGATGGTACGTTTTGCAGAAAAATGGAAGGGGTATTATGCACAATTTTGCCCTGTGCCATAAAAGGAAGGTCAGTGGAGGCTCATCTTAGGACTCAGATACGTGACCAGCTTTATCAAGGGTAAAAGTTCAGCATATTGATACTACAAACATTACTCAGGTTTATTGAAGGGAATCTGCCATTATCAGTCCACCTCCTTGCCATTTGGCCTTTCTGCTGTGCCCAGAGTGTTCATTGAGTGCTAGTTTCACTGACATTTGATCTCCTCAGAATCCATAGACTGATGGAACTTTACTCCCATTTTGTCCTAAACAACCATCAGAATCAAGCCATATACCTTTAGAGTTTACATCTCACAGTCCAAATTTTTCAATACTTCCAGAACGTGAGTTTTCTTCTCCATCTTCAGAAGTATAATCTCCTCACAGAATGCAACTGATGATGATGCACTTTTTTATATGTTTCAGTACTAATGACTAGAAGATCATATTTTTTTTTCAAGGATATGGGCGCATGTGAAGTAAATTGCTCAATAAAAGCAGCCAAAACCAAAAGAAAAATAGAGCAATTCCACCAAGGCATGACTCCACTGGTATTTTCCACACAAACAAGCTTTATTGAAATACACTTTCTAGGCTGGCTGTCCTGCATATAATCCAGGGATCCTGCCCTGCAGCTACTATCTTATTAGTCAAAATGTACTGTTAAGGTGGCTATGTTCACACAACTGTACCATTTTCTAAAGATCAATGAAGATGAAACAGAAAGTGGACATTTTGATATTTAGATATTTAGATATTTATATATGTATGTATGTGTTTAGAACTCTTTTAAAGGACTGTTTTAAAGGAATTTTAAAAAAGGTTTTGTAGGGCTGAACATCTGTTAAGTACATGTGACCACATTAAGAATATACACCAATTGGATAGCAGTATTAATTAAGTGGAGGGTATTTTAGGGGAAGAATTGTAAAAGGTATGCATTTGTGTTTCATCTGAGGAAGTCATTAGAGGACAAAAACGCATCTGTAGTGATAACTGCGTTTATGGTTTTATTCTGAAGAAAGTGTGTTTCAGTAAAGCTTGTGTGGAAAATACCAGTGGAGTCGTGCCTTGGTGGAATTGCTCTATTTTTCTTTTGATATGGGCGCATGTCTTTCTGTGTCTTTATGCTTCCCAAGTCAGACCACACACATAAATGGTATTGTGGTACATCCACAGTTTTTGAAGAAGAGTTCCTACCCTTTATGGCATGTCTTTCCGTCAGTGTCCACCTTATAAAGGAATTCCAGTGGTGGAATAACTTGACTGTCATAAACCAGTAACTGTATTTTTTGCTCATTTCCAGAGCAGAAGCCCATGACAGACTCTTCAAGTTATGTTTGGGGAGCCCATTTCAGAGACTGTCATCTCTGACAGCTTGCAGGATCTCATTGATACAAACAACCATCTCTTTTCCTCAGAGACTCCTAATGGGAGCTAAGGGAAGTAAACTACCAAGAAAATCTAATCAGCTGTTTGTGTTTTATATATATATCTATATATCTATCTATATCTATATATATATATATATATATATATATATATATATGTGTGTGTATATATATATATATATATATATATATATATATATATATATATATATATATATGGGTCTACTTGATATGGTCGACATTTCACAATGTCGAAATTCATATCGCCGAGACCATATGATTGACATTTGAAATGTCGACCATACAAGTAGAACATAAAAAACAAAAAGAAACTTACCTTAACGCTGCTAGCAGGGGAGCTTTGCCCCCCTGCACCCCCCACACCCACCGGAACTTCAATATACCAACTGCAAGATCGCACTACAGTGCGAAAGTGGAAATCTTTCCATTCTGCACTGTAGGGAGATGCCTGTTCCCCATGGCCAACATTTCAAATGTCGATCATATGGTCTCGGCTATATGAATATCAACATTGTGAAATGTCGACCATTCGAAGGGGACCCATATGTATGTGTATGTGTGTGTGTGTGTGTGTGTGTGTGTGTGTGTGTGTGTGTGTGTGTGTGTGTGTGTGTGTGTGTGTATATATATATATATATATATATATATATATATTTTTTTTTTTTATAATGAAAAATGCAACAAATCTCTGAATGCAGAGTTTATGGCACACTCCTACCTAGTCAATAGCTTGCCCTGTACCCTTTTAAAATGTACTTGCCCAAAGCATCTATGAAGCTACTCAACATACATTCAGATATTCACCAAACATTACCAACTAGATGTCCAGTCTTGAGGAAGACCAGGAATTTCTTCAGCTCTCCTGCAGGATGAGGTATTGATCTCGATCTTGTGCTTGGAGTTGAGGAAATACTGTTTGGTACTTTCCGATTCATAAAATTAATTCTAGCAACAGTGATCTTTAGAAAATGGTACAGTTGTGTGAACATAGCCACCATAACAGTACATTTTGACTAATAAGATAGTAGCTGCAGGGCAGGATCCCTGGATTATATGCAGGACAGCCAGCCTAGGGTCCTGCTTTTGGTTTGTTGGTCCCTGTTATATAGTTAGTGCTGTGTGGATTTACAAATTTTTATAGGTTTTTAACCCATATTATGTTGGTATGTTTTATGACCCTTATTAGCCAGTTAATTTCAGGCATATTATAATAGTTTCATTTACCTTTGTGTGTTTTTACATAGGTAATTTTGCTTTTTATGGCTCCTTTATCATTCCACATCAGCATTTATTGGTATGCACTCTCTGTTGCCACTTTTTGGGTATCAAAGAACAGAGAGGAATATGCAGTACTCTGTTATAGCTGGGTTCTGTATAATGACCAGAGTGAGAGATTACACCCATCAATGTCTAGCTCCTGAAAAAAGAGTAGGTCAAGGGAATGACATGTGCCTTCTTTCCTTTCCTATTCATACAGTGAACTCCTGTAGCAATGATTTTGCTATCCAGACATCTGCTGTTATGGTGAGGATACCATCATAATAGATTTTTTGTCTGACACTGATTGAACTATATTGTTATCTTCTGGTTGTTTATTTCTTATTTACTCCCAATGCTGAACTGTTTGGCTTGAAGATAATCCCTCTGTTTGCCCATGTATAATGATGGAGAAAAAAGCAGTAAACATTACTGTGCATTTGGTTGAAATGGTATAGTAGTAGTTCTAGTTGTCAGAAATATACTTAAAGCAGGTGTCATGATGAAACAGTATATATTGGAAATCAGATATTTTAATAGATGTATGCTACCTGTATATGATATCTGTGTATATGTTTTTACTTCTACTTACCATTTTTGTGTAATGTCCTTGAGCAGATACAGGACGTTATGGGCATGTTGAAAAACTCAGAGTACCACAGAGAAGGAGAAACTTCCAACAAATTGTATTTTAAGGGAGCTTATTTAACAGGTCTTACTCCTAGTACTGACACCATCCAGCTGTCTCTCTCAAATCAAATTTATATTCATAGTATCGTATAGGTACTGATGAAGCCTGAATACATGGCTCTTACTATCTTTCCCACCTCCAGAGACTTCATAGAACCACATTAACTAAGAAGAAAGGGTTTGTGTATTGTCGTCTGATAAAGAAGCTGATGAAATATCCATGCAGTAAACAGATCGTAGAGAATGATCTGCATGTAATGTTCCTTTTTTGCATGTGATGATGTCATGAACCTAATGACAAAAATCTGTCTCTGTAGCTCTTTTTGCAGACTGCATTCCAAAGTGTTTTGCGCTGTCAGATATACTACTTTGGCTGTTAAATAATTAATTTTAAACCAAAAAAATCAAAGAAAAAATGACCAACAACTGAAACACGTAGAAACGGAAGCCCTCTTCACGAAAGTAATAAATTCAACTTTAGTTTATTCAACTTTAAGTGCATTCAGTATCTATACACTTTTCGACAAGATAATACCTGACTTCATCAGAAGTTAACAAAACAGTGAAACCCTGTGATAGCTCTTGTTTTATACTATTTCATTAATTGATTAAGTACATGCTTTAACTAATTGGAGCTAGTTTACAAATTCACACTAACTTTCTGTAAAACCAAGTCCATTAAAAGTCTAAGTACTTTTGAAATTATCTAAATTAAAAATTTATCTAAATTAAAAACCATCGACTTCTGACACAAACAGAATAACAAGAAGTACAAAGAACCAACAACCACTTTTCTTTTACAAATTTTTAAGTTTTCCAACAGGACCCTTTACAGTTTGTGTGCCTGTTCTTCTATACAAAGCAAGTGGACCCAAAATTGTTCCAAACTATTTGTCTACTTCCTGTGCTTTGTATGAGCATTCACAAATTACATGTAAAGAACGCTGCCTTTACAACAGACACTAGTACCAAGTGGTAAGGACTAATAAAAATATTCATATTTAAGACACATTCTCGAACATAGTCTGCTTGTAGTGAAATATAATATAAATAAAAATAAAATTATATTTCTGCTAGAGCAATATGTACTAGATTAGTGTACGATCCAACTGGATCAATGCAATACTGATTTTAAAATACCAGTCGGAACCACACTAACAATGCTATCTATACACTAATATAAATCAACAATATAGATATATTGTGTTAATTTAACATATGTATGTGTGTGTTATCAATTTAATATATGTATATTTGGTTGGTATGAAAATACCTACTATCCCAATATTAGTCTCTAAAGACCTAACCATGGGTCTCTAAAATTCCCACTAGGAGGCAATACAAGGTGTATATGTGGAATCTCAAGTGTTGGGATGAATGAAAAAAATTGATGAAGAATATGTAAAAAATATGTAAAAAAATCAGATATATCAATACTAAATCAGAAGTAAGTTAAGAATGAATCAAAAATAATATATAAAAGCCTGAATATTTTCAGGTGTCTACCTCTCTAAATTTTTCTGTCTCAAGATGCATATTATAGATCTCATTTCATTAATACCTGGTCTCTGGTTTGCATTAACCCTCAATTGCCAGAGAAGCTCTTTTCTTTCCAGTTTTAATGAATCGTGTCCTCCCCTTGCATCTCTAACTTGTTGGTCAATAACTCTAAACTTGAACTCGTGTCCTGGGTTGTCATTATTATGCCTTGCTAAGGCATTAGACAGTTTGTTACTCCTAATACTATATAGATGTTCATAAATCCTTTCATTCAACCTTCTGTCCGTCTTCCCAATATAGAAGGCCGGACATTGACAGCACCTTGCTAAATACACCACTTGTTTGCTGTTACAGTTGAACTTGGAGTGTGCCTTAAATTTTAGTTCTCCTATTTCAAAATTACAACCTTATTGACCAACAAGTTAGAGATGCAAGGGGAGGACACGATTCATTAAAACTGGAAAGAAAAGAGCTTCTCTGGCAATTGAGGGTTAATGCAAACCAGAGACCAGGTATTAATGAAATGAGTTCTATAATATGCATCTTGAGACTGAAAAATTTAGAGAGGTAGACACCTGAAAATATTCAGGCTTTTATATATTATTTTTGATTCATTCTTAACTTACTTCTGATTTAGTATTGATATATCTGATTTTTACATGTTTTTTTACATATTCTTCATCAATTTTTTTCATTCATCCCAACACTGGAGATTCCACATATACACCTTATATTGCCTCCTAGTGGGAATTTTAGAGACCCATGGTTAGGTCTTTAGAGACTAATATTGGGATAGTAGGTATTTTCATACCAACCAAATATACGTATATTAAATTGATAACACACACATACATATGTTAAATTAACACAATATATCTATATTGTTGATTTATATTAGTGTATAGATAGCATTGTTAGTGTGGTTCCGACTGGTATTTTAAATTCAGTATTGTATTGATCCAGTTGGATCATACACTAATCTAGTACATATTGCTCTAGCAGAAATATAATTTTATTTTTATTTTTATTTATATTATATTTCACTACAAGCAGACTATGTTCGAGAATGTGTCTTAAATATGAATATTTTTATTAGTCCTTACCACTTGGTACTAGTGTCTGTTGTAAAGGCAGCGTTCTTTACATGTAATTTGTGAATGCTCATAAAAAGCACAGGAAGTAGACAAATAGTTTGGAACAATTTTGGGTCCACTTGCTTTGTATAGAAGAACAGGCACAGAAACTGTAAAGGGTCCTGTTGGAAAACTTAAAAATTTGTAAAAGAAAAGTGGTTGCTGGTTCTTTGTACTTCTTGTTATTCTGTTTGTGTCAGAAGTCGATTGTTTTTAATTTAGATACATTTTTAATTTAGATAATTTCAAAAGTACTTCGACTTTTAATGGACTTGGTTTTACAGAAAGTTAGTGTGAATTTGTAAACTAGCTCCAATTAGTTAAAGCATGTACTTAATCAATTAATGAAATAGTATAAAACAAGAGCTATCACAGGGTTTCACTGTTTTGTTAACTTCTGATGAAGTCAGGTATTATCTTGTCAAAAAGTGTATAGATATTGAATGCACTTAAAGTTGAATAAACTAAAGTTGAATTTATTACTTTCGTGAAGAGGGCTTTCGTTTCTACGTGTTTCAGTTGTAAATAATTAATTTTGTTATAGCAGCCACCAACACAGGTTGGAAATTGCATATACTGTTTTGTAGGAAAGGGAGCATTGCCAGAGGCACCAAAGGGGAGTTCCCATTTATTTCTGGTCAGCTACTTCAGATCCTATACTTTCATATGAATAGTTCCCGAGAATGCACCAAAACTAGTATGGTATATGCAACCTGATTTTAATGACCCCCCCCCCCCCGAAGGACAGCATACACTATTAGTAAAATTGCCCTGTTTTGCTTCTATCAGATCAATGTTTCTTATATGGCCTCATTCTTAGAATAAGTCCAGAATCCATGTTTTTATACAAAGTTGGATATGCTTACAACTGTGCTATTCAGACACCTTTAGCCTGCTCTGTCTGATTGATGTTTAGGGTAGATACATGCTGCTGCTGGCAAAATTATTTGAAGGCTTTCCTCATTGTTATGATTTCACCTGACTGGAGGTGATGTCAAAACATAAACACTTTTTTATTTCTTCTTCTTTGATGCAACAGAGGGAAGAAATGGCATAAGGAATGCAGACAAAGAAAGAAAATGCCACTTGGAAACAGGATGATTGGTTAAGGATGTTGGGCAGATCAGTCTTCTCAAACCAATTTGTAAACCCTGCCATTGGGTGCAGATCTAGGTTCCATCCCACACTCTGTCCCAGAGCTCCAGAGATGCAGCCATGCTGATCCTGTGTAATGCCTCTTAAGGTGTCCATCGTTACCTTCCTCCATACTGTCAAGTAAGAGGTGACTACCATGGTGATACACAGCTTTCCTGCTTCTCCAGTGCCTAAATCAGGAATAAAACCGATGTTTAGGCATATGTCAGACATGTTCTTCTTGCCACTTCAGTGCCTATTAAACAGAACAGTAACATAATCAGGGATGGCCTTCTCCCTGTGTTTCTTGTTCCTTAGGGGTTGTGTCCTTGTCTGAATCAATTCAGCCAGAAAGAATCAAGTATTAGTGCAGCCCCATCAGCCCATTCCTATTGCAGTCTTTGGTTTCTTCATGCTTACCAAAAAGGACTGTATTTTTATATGCAGTATCATGGCCATCTTTGACCTAAATTCATGACGTTCCTCCTTTTCCCTTTGTTAGTAGATGTCTTTACCCTCTTTTATTCAGCCTAAGATGTTCTGTCAGTTTAGTCAAGGGATGTAGTGCCTTTGCAACTTCTTTCCTTTTTTTCCTGCTACCAGATGCTGAATCTGCAGCATTCACTGTCTCGTCATTACATTAAGTATAGTTACTCTACAGTGGTCCTTAAGGAGAAGAAGGCATTCAGTTTCTCTTTTTCTTTCGCTTGTCAGACTAAGAATCTGACTTTTCATGTTCAAGCCTGTCATCCTGTTATAAATTTGTAAATGATGTTTCCATTTGTTTCTTTTTTGCTTTTTTATTATATCCCCCAAAATGTCAGAGAAAACATTGCAGAATCAATTTTGCAAGAGTTGGGCTGTAATGAATATTTTTCTCCATTTGTTATATGTCTTCTGAATTCTTTAGGCTTCAAGATACTGTTCATTCACAGATTTCTCCTTTGTCATGGTTGTTTAAAAAAATCACTCAAAGTATGACCATGTCTATTATGTTGTGCAGCACTCCTCCAAAATATGTGGCATACCTGCTTAGTACTAGAAGCCTATTTAGGCCTGGTTTTCAATCCACAGGCTGATGTTTAGTTTGGTGGAATCTTCCATTTTTTTTCCTTCAAAATAATCTTAACCTTTGAACATCTGGGCAATGATTTTGAAGATGTGAATAATTAATTTTCTTTAATTTCTATGATTCAAATATTTTTCATAACCTTGTGTCATCATTCTTTGCTGTTGGTTTTGGCAGACATGAAATATCCCGTCCTGCTGATTTCATCACAGAACAGGAAAATGGTAGTGTGCCTTCTTGACCACATTTCTGGATATCTCAGATCCTTCAAGTATCTGTTGGATCTCATTATCTGAAAAAGTTTTACAAAGATTTCCATCATTACGTTTTGAGTCCCCCTCCACAGAGTTAGCCTAGCTGCCAGGTGGATATAGGAAGGAGAGGAAGGGAGAGGAAAGTATGCATTCTACAGTCCTTTTCAGAAAGCATTAATGTTAGCCAATTACTTTGTGATGCTAGAGAGTTATCATTATGATCACGTTTACATATGTCTTTCTCAATTATCAAAAGTAATATTTACTTTATTGTTGCAATCTAACTTTTGTCAGTACTTCATGTTTATAAAGGCTTGCCAAGTTTTATGTATTTGTTTATTTAGCGACTAGACTCCTCAGTTTTCTAGAAGAAAACCCATGCTTCTTTTAGACAGCAAGTTTACCAAGAAGATTGCATGAGATATGCAGGCCAGTTTTTTTCACTGACTTTAAAGAGCTGTATCAAGATGCCTTATTTCTTCTGATATCTTTTTCCTGTAGATTGCTCCATTATATTTTATCCATCAAAGCCATGGATTCCTATCTGTTTCACTATCCTTGTTCGAAGGTTTAGTACACAGGGAAGGCAAAATGTTAATAAGACTCGCTGACCTGTGTTTGATGTCATCTTGTTCAGGCAAAGTTGGTCTGAATGGATTTTTATACATGCTGATTTCATAATGCGACATGCAAAGGTCTCTGAGGGCTTCTATGTGGAACAGTTTAAGGCAGGCACTGTGTGCAGTCCTTTTGTCTGAATCCTTTGCCACATTAGTTTATTTTGCAGTCATTTTTCAGAGAATTTGTGTACTCTTTGGTGAACACCTGTATTACTACTAATTCCATGCTGTGCTCCTCCTTCCCTTGTGATCTCTGCAGTCATTCAGATTGGAATTCCCTCTGGACATGGTTCCAGATTCAAAACAGTGCGCTCCTTTGTCTGACAGTGTAATCAGCCTTTAAAATTCCTTGTATTAGGTAATGACTTCTGTCGTTCTGTCACATGATTCTGATGTTCTTTCTTAGTTCTCCCACATCCAGCCTGGGGGTTATTTGGGTCTGATCTTGACTTGTCTAACTTTGTATCTGTACAGAACCCTGTAGAAGGTTCAGGATATTTCACATGTGCTTCTCTTTGAGGTCTCCAGGATTAGATTCCTCTTCAATTGCCCTTAAAGAAACAAAATTTATTCTCTAGTTTCTTATATTTTACATTGCTGTCAGTATGCAAATGGAGGTTCTTCCAGAAGGATGTTTGGTTTTTCTCTTTCCCTGGCTCTGGTCTGAAGCAGACATTTTCATTTTTATTATGCTGTTCTTAGGGGAGTCACAGTGGTTTGAATGACTAGCCTGGATGTACTGCACTATTCCAGTGGTATAAAGCACTTATATGTTCATAGGTAGTTACTAGGCTATTGGCACAAGTGTCTTTTTAAACCTAGCCAAGCTTATCCCCAGTTCAACAAAATATTGCTGACATATGTCAATACCTCAAGAATTTTAAAATCACATAATAGGCTTGTATACATTAAGCATTCACTGGCTGCCCCCTGTCCATTAAAGATATAGTTACCAGACCAAGAGTAAATTTGCAGTTTCCCATCCAGTGGGCTGTTATGCTTGAATATGGTTAGGCATGAGTTTTGTTTTACATGGATGGAAGCCTGTTTCCAGAAAAGGGGTGATCGTTGAGACACACACCTCTCCCTCCAACATGTCCTGTTTATGTTGAAGATGAGGCTTAAGTCTTTAGAAGAGGTATTCCTGATGCTACTTGTTTTGCAAGTATGCAGTAAATCCATCAGTGTGGGATCAGGGGATGCTTTGTAGACTTGTCATAGATCATTTCACAGCACTCTGTAGAAGATCAAAACTTTTAGGGGAGGAGGAGGAGGGTTGGATTTCCTTCTCAGAGAAATGCCTTTGTATAAATACAGGAAACAACACATTCCTTTGGATCTTTCTTAGGATATTTTTCCCTCTGGTTTATATTAGATTATGAGCATGTCACCTCACAGTAAGACGTTGTCCTGTTCGATTCTCAGCTAGAGCGTCTTCTGTGTGGAGACATGGGTGAATGGGCGTACCTTCTTTGAAGGTTGTACGTCACAGCTGACAACTCGGCATGTAAAAGTCTACTATCAATCATTAGCGGACCGGAGTTCCACTGTGGCGACCCCTAACTGGGAAAAGCCAAAAGACGCAACAACAACAACAACATGTTGCAGATTCTCTTTGCATTTTTAGGGTCTCTTGGAATCTTTCTTTATTGCCATTTGAGAAAACATTGGGTAGATTGCAAGTGCTACTGTTATGCTAGGTGCTGTGAACATGTCTGCTACAGAGAAAAATGTTTACATATGTCAGTAACTGGATAGTTGGTGGACATCAGTCCTTCATAAATTACCTGCTGCAGGAGTCCCTGCTACTGATTTGTAGTATTGTGAGTACATGGAGAAGCAAAATGGTTCTGAAACTGTAGACAGAATACTTTGAAACAGTTTATAAAGATATTTATTAAGCCTAGCTTCACACCAAAGCCTGCTCATGTTTGAGTTCTTCTTTAAATGTGAGGTCCCTTTGGGTAAATACTCATATGTATCTAGAGCTACACACATCCCTCACATTTAGGGAAATACAAGGTAAAATTTAGTATCACAATAGCTCCTTATGTCAAGATATCAGAATTCCACATGACATATTTTCCATCTTTTTTTCTTGAATTTAAATAGCCATACCTTATCTCATCAGACTACTTTGCCTCACTCAAGTCCACTACCCAGCAAAAGTTGTTGTATGAGACAATGCATCATATACTGCATGTCACCCATAATAATATACAACTCATTGAACCAATGATTTACTCCAACAAACTGTGGATCCGAAGAGAAACTATATGCATAAAACGTGAGTGCAAACTTGGGTATTAGAGACATTTTTGTCTGTGTTTCCAGAGACCTGGTTGCATGTAGTGGAATGTGTGATTTTAAGAGTTGTTTCCAACAGAAAAAAAAAAAATCACACTTCAGTAGTATATGACTAGTTTAAGTTTAAGTAAACATGGGGTCAAAATTCCAGTTCTATGATCCTATTTAAGCTTCAGTAAACTTCACCTGCATTGCTGAAGATTAATTTCAAATTACCAAATTCTGCAGTATTTCTGCAGATGGCATTATCTGACTACTACTGATACAAAGTTTCAAATGCATGCTTTATCTGTACCCAACAAAGGGTTGGCAGAATTATTAAAGCATTATAAGACTGTCTTTCCAAGATGGGCTAGGCTGTGTAATCAGTATCAATACAGGCTTTCAAACTAGGAATAACAGTTGCTTATTTGCATAAAAAATATAATGCAGGAGGGCTGGGGTTTTCTAAAATGTTCTATGTTACACTGAGCAAACAAGATACTTGATGTGTAGCCCCGCAGCTGTAATGTAAATGCCCCCAAAAAAAAGTACCATATTTGTGTAAAATCCATGTGATTCTGAAAATTCAGTAATATCTCTTTTTTATGCACATTACAGGAAAATATTCAGTTGATATAATTCACTGTTTAATGTTCTGTGGTCTGTAAGTCAGATTAATCATGGTTATGTCATAATATGCTAATATAATGTAGTTGCTACTTCTGTAGGGATGACACTGGTATGTATGTAATAGACAGGGTTTGTCATTTGGAGAGATTACTTTCCTCATTTTGTTGTCAGCTAGCTGTAGAAACATTTTACACTGTCTCATGCGAGTTTGCTTCCTCTTTTAAATGGAGTGTGGTACAGGGTATACATTGCATCCACTGATATCCAAATATCAATCATAAATGACATTTTCTTTTGTTTTTAAAGTAACAATGAGTTAGATCAGTTTGTTTTTATTTCTGAAAATTTCTTGTGCTTTATCACTTCTTTTTTATGATTTATTTCAGTAACTTTTTCACCTCTTTTTTTTCTTATTCTCATTGAAGTATAAAGTGTATGCAACTGATTATATGGATTTAAAGTTTTGCACAGTTACATTTATATTTGCTGAGCTGCATTAGTAAACTCTTTTCTCCTTACAAACTGCAAATGCATACATAGAAAAAGATCTGCTTTTCAACTGTTAACGCAGCTGTCTTGTTGAAAACAACAAAAGCTTTTTCTCAGTTAGCATTGTCAGTGAAAGAGTACTTGTAATGAAGGTTAAAAACAATAAGTGAATATTTCTGATTTTTTTTTACCTAAAGAAGAGTGCCTAGGGCTGGAACACTGGGTTACTCTTGCAGTTAATTTATTATTTTTTTTAAGATGGATTTACTTTAGGTCCTAATTTGGTATTTACATTATTTAAGATAAAAGGTAACCTTTATGAGGTGCTGGTTGTAAATAGAAACCGAGAATACTGAAAAGGTAGTGTGACTCTCAAGGAACTGAGTAGCTTAGCATGTGATCCAACTTTTGGGAGTAGTATGGCTGTACGTATATAATGATATATTACATATCCACATAATGTATTAGACAAATATGATTTATTTATTTTGGAAACTCAGTTTTAATGGCAATGGAACTGTAATTATCACTACAAAAAGTATTTTTTAAATGTGTATGAGAAGACATATACAGTAGTATTTTATTCTAAATATGGTATGTTCTGTTTTACCCCCAAAATATTATTTCCGTAACATTAAGACATACTCACTTAAAGAGAGAGAGTCAGTGCTTGGTTTAAAATGTAGGACAAAAGACTTCCACCTTGAATATTACTAATCTTGGCAGCCATTGTTCTTGTTAAGATGATTAGAATTAATTTTCTTGAACAAATTATAATTTTCTCCAAATAACATTTCTTCCCAAGAAAAATCAAAGAAAGGCATTTGAAAATGAATTTGCACAACTCCTATAAATTTAGTGCAAGCCAGTTAAACAAATGCATAGTGCATGGAGCACAGTGATTACGCTCCTTCTTCTTTCGGCTTTTCCCAGTTGGGGTTGCCACAGCGGATCACCTGTCCTCTCATGATTGGCAGTAGAGTTTTACGGTGTCGAGTTGCCAGCCTGGTGCCCAACCTTCTATGGAAGGCACACACACATACCTAGGGCCAATTTAGAGTGTCCAGTCCACCTACAGCATGTCTTTGGGATGTGGGAGGAAACTGGAGCACCCGGAGGAAACCCACGCTACCACAGGGAGGACATGCAAACTCCGCACAGAAGGCACCCCAGCTGGGATCAAACCGGAGAACCTCTTGCTGTGAGGTGACAATGCTAACCGCTGCACCACCATGGCCACCCACAGTGATTACTCTCCATAATCTGAAAAAAGACAAACCTGTAAAGCACTTCTGCAGCATGAGACCTGACTTTAACAACACTTTCAATTACTACACACCTCCTAAGTGCTGTTATGGTCTGGTCTCACAGAAGGGACTTTGATTCACTCTCAAGTGTGCTTGAATATCTTGCCACATATTTTCATTGAGTTCATGGATGTTTACAGATGGCCATTTCTAAGTAACTTATTTAACTAAATTAAAAAGAGTTTTAAAAATTTTCCCCGAGTTTTTCCTCCAGTTTTATTTAGTTGCTGTTTGTGCAACTGCACTTGCTAAGTACTTTACTGGCTTTCAAAGCTGGTAAACACTTTGTGCTTTTTTTTTTCTTTTGTAACTGGTAGTACATGGAGTAGATAAGATTCCATGCACTACAGAGAGTTATGATTGGGTCTTACTGATCAAAACCATTTATATGTATTCTTGATATGGATGCCAAGCTTCACCTAGAAAGTGAATTTCTTAGCTTCCATATCTCGAACACTTAATGACATGGTTATGACTTGAGAAGTGGTCATAACCCTCTATGTAGGTTTCACTTAAGATAGCATACACAACTAATCAATGTGGGATATATAATATTATAGTGTGTGTTGGGGGGGGTTATTTCTATGCAAACGATTTGTATTCACTGTTTTAAATGATGTGTCAGGCTGATTTTTTTTTTTTTTTTTTTGTGGGGAGATGACTTTTAGGTTTTCCTCTTTTGATAGCCCAGTTAGATCATTTCTCAGTTTTCTCTTACTGTAATGTTCAGAGACACTCAAACCTCCTGCTAACATGTATTGTAAGATCACACATCAAGCTGACAGGGTACACTCTGCTCCTTTACCACTCATTTCAACAGTTGTCTCTTGTGATTACACCTTCCAAAATAGGAAACAAAACACAGCAAAAATGAATATTGTAAATGACATATTGCCTGACTTATAAGGAGATCCATCTACAGCCACAGGAGGGAGAGGCAGTCCAAACACAGGGCAAAAGTAAGAGGGTAACAAGCAACCACTGCAGAAGGCCTCCTATTTGATCAGTTAATATGACAAGTATGTATTTGTTATATCTGACTTCAAAGTCAAAGATAAATGCTAAGAAGAATCACAAAAAGTGGAAAACAGACTTGCTGTGAGGTGTGAGAAAGAGAAGGCCTAAAAGCAAGAACTTGGAAGAAGACAAAGTCTTGAAGCACTGAAGTGCAATAAGGTGCCTGCCTGTCAGAGTCATGGTCCAAGCAGTAGCTCTTGGTGAAGGTATGAATTGAAGACCAACTAACAGTGGTAAAAATACCTGCAGTAGAGACATTTAAGAAGCAAAAACTGAAAGTAGCCATGCTTTGGACAGCAGTATTTTCACTAAAATGGTTTAATTAGGAATTCTTTTAGAAAGGATTTGCTTAGCCACTATGAGCACTTCCATGGTTGGAGCAAAGGGGAAGAGCAATTATTCGATCTTCCATACTTAATTAGCATAGCAAGAGCTGCAAAGTGTTAGGAGGGCACGATCGAGAGTTCCTGAGAGGTTTTTTTTTGTGTGTAGCTGAATGATATCAGCTTGCTACAGTTTAAAGTATGATGTCCTTTATTAAGAGCTGAGGGGTGTTTGTGTGTATTGCCTGTAGGAAGCCAGTTGGTACATTTGCACTGACTTCTTTGCTGTAATGTAAATAGATTTTTTTTTGCTCTTTACTGAAGAGGTAAGAGGATGAGGCATTATAATGGAGATGGGCAGTGGGCACTAGATGAACCAGCTATGCTTCTGCCAAACTTTATATACCCTCTTTGGGTAAAGCCTAATCTGGCAATGAATATCCAAGGTGTAAAAGGCCTTCTCTTTACTGGATTCTGCACCTACAAAGAAACCAAACTGATTTAATTCTGATACTACTTTTGATAAGAAATACGAGCTAGACCTAAAGGACACCTGATCTTTTTGAAAGATCAAAAATATTCCACACAGAATAGGGCCTTCAGTTTTGAGATACTGAAAATGGAGGTGATATTTACCTAAACAGTATCTTCCATGAGACAGACTTCAGAAATGTTGAACAAGCCAGTCTGAGTAAAAAATGTAAAGCTTATCATTCATGAAATTCAAGTTACAAAAGCAGGAATGGCTCTTCAAAGGTGTGTGAAAATGCAGAACCTGATATAAGGAACATCTTAAAAAGCAGATGCTGAGCCACAGTTCTCCCACAAGATTGTGATGCAGAAGGATACAATAAATGTGGACAGTAACCAGCGAGTTATGCAGAACAAAACTGAACAGCCACCTGAGATAAGCCAGAAGCTTCTGCTAACTAATAAATGAAGAATTTCTTCCACTTAGCAGAAAATATTTGACAACTGGGAAGCATTCCAGCTGCTTCGGTCATATCCATAGCTCCCATCAGAACATCCAGTAGGAAAAAGGATTTTAAGGAGTTGTTGAGCCTTGATGTACAGCTGCCTTTCACTCAGCTGAAGCAGGATATTCTCAGCTTGTACTTGAAAATTTTCCTGTACTACAAGGGACATGAGAGTCTAAAACCAAAACATTCTTGACCATTGTAGAACACAAGGATGAGTCTTCACCTTTCTGCTCTGAATTTGTGTTGAGATGTAAAATCAGCGGTAGCAGTAGAAAAAAGTATAGGAATCTTCCTTGACACTGGAGAGACAGAAAGAGAATGTATCCTCTGTCCATCAATTCCTCGCTTTTCTAAACAGAGCTAAGCAGTGAGAGGATCAAGTTCTCACTAGTGGGTTTAACCCAGACAAGACATCATAAATAAATAAATACACAAGGTGTAAGAGCAATAAACGATTTGAATAAATATGGTGATTTTGTAGAACCTTGAAGATTGTGGTTTTCTGGGGGCCTGAGAGGTACAGGAGGATCTGAATCTGGACCACCTGATGTGCCCTCACCCAGGCTGACAAGGTTGTGACTTTCTATGCCTCTATATGACAACCAACAATGAAGTATGTCCAACTGTGCCCCAGTGAAGGCAGTCTTCAGGTATT
Source organism: Protopterus annectens (assembly GCF_019279795.1). Classification (NCBI taxonomy): domain Eukaryota; kingdom Metazoa; phylum Chordata; order Ceratodontiformes; family Protopteridae; genus Protopterus; species Protopterus annectens. The sequence continues at coordinate 355,800,017 of NC_056751.1, forward strand.
GCCTCATATGAAACTTCTCCCACTTTATGTGGGCCTCAGAGCCCACAAACCCTGAATAATCAAATCTAGGTATAGAGGGAGTCTCTTGACACGACCACTATGGACCTAAAAAGTAATGTAATGGAATCTGAGAAGGCCCTTCTACAAGTTCTTTGCCAGCACAACAAACAAGCTGGTAGACATTCTGAGTGTAAATGCAAGATTAATGGCAGCATTTTTTTTAAAGTCATGCACACACAGAAAAAAAGCTGAAAGTACCAACTGTGCATAGCTAGGACACCAACTAGGCAGAAGTCATCCATCATGCCTAGTGACATCATCTGATACCTACAGCAACAGGGTTGTGATCTCCCAGAGAAGTAATGAACCAGAATCAAACATACTGTATGTGATCAATGAAGTTACTGAGGTCCAAGATGAAATAAAACATTCTTGTTTCCCTCAGAATAAAAACAGAATAGTAGTATAATAAAAACAGAATAGTAGTATAATTCTCTGTGTTTCTCTGAAGGAGGATCATGTTCTATGGACCTTCTGTGGAGTTAACAGAGTCTCTTTCCTAGGACAATGGAGGAAGTACAGCATCATCTACTGTTAGCTACACTGCTGGGGTAACTTGAGGGTATGATTGGTGACTGCTGTGGTTATGTAGTAGGACCCAAGCTGGTGTAAGCACATACACCAGCTAGTGTGCATAGTTTTGAAAGGTATTTACAGGGAATCACAGCAACCATCACTGTGCATCCTAAGGATTTGCATGCTGCTACACACATAAGGACGTCAAGATGTCAAACAACTATATTGATCTAATTAGTGCAGGATGACCCACGGACATTTCTGATGTTCTGGCCAGTAAGTCCCACATGTGTTTTGGCAGGGAGGGGCAGGGTTATTAAGCCTGGAAATATTACTTTTTATTCCTGTATGCTGTTACCTAGTCTGTACTCAGAAGATTGCTCCTTTTGAATAGATTGGATGTAGAGCTGCATATGTGTGATTGTAAGAGAGAGATGGTGTGGGCACCATAGAATATTCTCATATAGGTGGTTGCTGTGAGTGCCTTTTTTCTCTTTTCCTTGTTGACCAAGGATGAATGCAAGCTCAGCTGTTCACTAGTGAAGGAGACCTCACCAGGAATAGGAGGTCATTTTACTGGTGGACTTGACAAAAGGAAAATGTGATAAGTATCTGGTTTGTAACTCCCTTTTCTTCTCATATAATTCTGCAGTGGCCATGAATTGCATAAGGGACTCTGTTGCCAGTTTATGCATTGGACAACCTGCACAGCAGTCATCTTGAGCAAGTAATGGGAGGCCTTGAGCTTTTGTTCTGGTCTTCCCCAGGATTACTGGTTGAATTACTGGCACTTTACCTGCAGTGCTTCATGTCGTGTTTCCCCTCTCAAGCAGTAGAGGCTGTACTGGTGTGGCAATGGAAGAAGCACTTGGGATGCTTCAGCATTTATGGCAATAAAGTTTAGGAACTTTCCTGGATTTAAGAACTTCCTTGGTGAAGGTATGGATCAAGTTCAGGTCACCATCATACATAGTAGAAAAAGTGAGTGACTTAAGGGCAAAGCATTAATTCCTAGCTTAATGTGTGACATTACAGCATACACTAGTAGGCAGCTTGTTTGTTTCCAAATGCAGACTTAAGAGAAAAGTATGCTAAGCATATTGGGAACTTGAAATGCCTAGAGTTTCATGGTGTGTGCGTGCGTGTGTGTGTGTTTGTGTGTGTGTATGTATGTGTGTATATACATGTATGTGTATATATATATATATATATATATATATATATATATATATATATATGTGTGTGTGTGTGTGTGTGTGTGTGTATGTATATATATATATATATATATATATATATATATATATATATATAAAATTAGATATAGATATATAAACATATGTAGCTTGTGTGTGTAGCGCTGTATGGGTTACTTACCAGCAAAGCTGTGAGAATTCTAGTAGCCATCCCATGCATACCAATAGTTGATCTCTTAGTAAAGTTAGTAGTGTTATCAGCTGGTGTGTACTCATAAAAGCTGCATTTATGTGCACACACACATCAGTGCTTCTTGCAGTTTCAAAATTGCTGATCTCTTTGTTGTATTTTGTCCTTACATTGCAGTTTTTTCATTGACCTTGATTGTCTTTTGTCAAAGTTTGCACATTTCTAACATTTACATATATATTGCTTTATTGTGATGGCTTAATCACAGCCGTCTGTCAATATGTTTCTTTGTTGCAGCCTAATTTCACCCAAGACTTTTATAGTACCATTTTTTTTTTGCTTGGGGTTGTGTCATAGTTTAGATATATGGAATTAATGTAAAAAACTTTAATAGAGCCATAAACATTAGTAGGCTTAAGGCTTTAGAGCCTATCAGTTTTTTTTTTTTGGGGCGGGGGGTCTAGAATAAGCTGCAGAAATTGATGATTATTTTTAAGGCACTGCACTAAAAGCTTAGGGCAGTTTTTCATGTCTCATCTTAAAAACAGTGAGAAATCTAAATGACAGGGAAAAGAAAGCGACCCAACAATTAAAGAGACTGAAGAAAAAGAGAAGAAAATCCTAGAAAATATATTCCCATATCTAAGGAGGCATACCCTATAATAACAGGAAAAGTAAAACCTCCTCAATTTCTTCACATAAGACACTTTTTGAAGGCTATCATTTCAAGTATAACGGTATCTATCTTAAGAATAGATACAAATCTTATCTACATCAGTATAGGCCACTACAAAACCCAAGTTGTATACACTGATAGAGGCTACCCATGGTGAGCACCATTGATGGTCCTCTGCATCTAACAGCCTGCAGAATTTGATTGCAGCAGGAACACAGCTGTGTTATGCTGGAACTAGTTTAGAGCTTCACCCCACTGGGCATGCAGCCCAATTCAAATTCATGTCTAGCAGCAGAACCTGTAGTCCCTCCTCCAACATAGGCTACTGACTTCTGCCTCTTCATGGAAGAAGATGTGTGTTTTTTTTCAGGAGGGTTCTAAGATGCAGACATAATGTATTCTAGTGCTAATTTTATAAGACTATCAATCCCTTGGGTAACAGACGTTGTCAGACAGTACCCATATGACTTGATTAATCTGAACATTTCTAGTTCCAGTATCAGTGTCTGAAGGTAAGTGTAAGAGAAAACGTCCCCATCACCTCATTCATTGGATGTGGAGATGGAATTCTACACAGGACACAGTCATATTCTTATAGCTGCTAATTCTGAGTATGATGATGAAGGTCCTCAGTCATCTAGTTTACCTCCTGACTATATCCGTTTTGAAGAAAAAGGACATGTCATCCAGAAATCAAAGTTACTGTGAGTTAATGAGGTTCCAAAGCATAAGCAGTCCATGCCACCTCTTCTGAATTAATTTTAGAACATTTGCATTACATTACAGTCACTTGAAAGCAAAAGAAAATTAGCCTGCTTAATTTTAGTTGTAAATTATTTGCCCTTTTAATTTATCATTCTTCCTTCTTTCTTCTCCACATGTTCCATGCTGTTTTCCATGTGTCTGTGGCTTCTATCACCACCACCTTTTTTGATCACCTATTTCATGGGTCTGTAGTCCTCTGTATGAAGTAGTTACACAGATCCAGTGAATATTCATTTCCTTCAGTCAGCAGCCTGTGCACACTCCTCCCCATCTTTTCTGTTGAGGATAACACCTTCACATCTCCCAAACATGATCTTATACGATTATAGTAAATTGCCCCTTCATTTTTAGTTTCTTATGAAAAGAGTTCTAGCTCTTCTAATCTCTGGTCATACCCTTTCCCTTGCATCTGGTACTTTTCTTCTATACTGCTTCCAGCAGCCTGATGTTCCTCTCAATGTATAGCCTCCAGAACTCCATGCATTCCTGATATGTGGCCATACCATGCTCTGAGAACAACAGTATTACTTCTTTACTTTTGGAGTCAATCCTCTTGTTGATACACACCAGCATTTTTTTGTTGCTGCCACTACTTGTCATTTTTCTCCTGGTGGTATCATCTACATGTTCTATGTATTCTAAGAACCTTTCCTGTCATCACTCTAAAACTTGCACTCCCAACACCTAATATTTCATTCTAGGGTTGTTGTGGCAAAGATCTGGTATTTTGAATGTATCTGCAATAGACCGTAAATGCAATATTTCTGCCCACTTTTTCAGGTCTTTTGTTAAAATCTTATGCTGTCCTTCACTTTTGTACATATCTTTATGCCACCTTCAAAAAGCAATCCTGTTCTGTATTCCCTTAGGTATTTCTTAAATGAACACATATTAACAGGGTAGTGGACCTAGGAGTTGTGCTCAACTTGTTACTTAACCCTATGCCTAACAATGAACCTCTCACTCCAATGCGTTGTGTCCTATCTGTTAACTATGCTGTAGTCCACTTCTCCAATGAAAATCCTATCCCCAATCCTGTAGTTTTCATACCAGTTCCCTATATGAGACCATGTAAGAGGCTTTGCTAAGGTCAAGGTAAACATAGGATTGCTACCTTTTTGTGTCTCCAGATGTGACATTTCTTATTAAAACATGAGATTTCTTGTAAGACAAGCTGTGCATTTAGCAAGTGTAATAATAATAATTTTCATTTTACTACCAAAATAGAGACTCTGCTGTAGAGGATTTGGGTCTTCTTGCCTTTTTTTAAATCATATTGTTTGAACTATAGCATCATATTTTTTCTGCAGTAGTTAGAGGAAAGATATAACTTACTTTTCCTCCTAAAACTTGAAGTCACTTACCATTTTGAAGTTTTTCTTCAGGATACAATTGTCTAGATCAGGGTTGTCCTGTAAAAAAGGACAGGCAGTAAGTCTAGGTAGACCAAATGTACTGGTACTCCGCTGCCAAGTTCTAATGTAATATAGTCGTACAACTGTAGTAGATTTAAATGACAGCTTCTTTTGTCCATGATCCCATGTTAGTTGTTATCCTAGAGATTTATACAAACTTGAATAAGTCCACAAACCAACGTAGCCAAAGGATCCCAAGTCAAAAAAAGCCTGCTCCCAGATGAGACCTTAACGCAATTTTATTTTATACAGATAAACAAACAGCGTTTTCGCTACTCTCACTAGGTAGCTTCTTCAGAGGTTAAAAAGAGCGCGAGATCAGCGCTCTTTAAATACTACAGATCCTTGCAAGTAAAGCACTACCTCCACGTGTTTTTTATATATGTCAGTCACTGCAATCACTATAATTATAAAACAAGATAATGACAAAGAAGCAGGATATGAATGGAAAAAAGCCACTTAAGTACAATAAAATACGTTAATTAAAGTGTACAACTACACATATATAAAACATATTGAATCACATATAAATGCACATTAGAAAGTTTACAAACAGTTGTGCACTTGTACAATTCAGAACAGGGGTAATACAACCATACTCAAAGTATTATTGATGCTATTCGCCATACATTCAAACTAGATACACTACCTTCAGGCAGTGAATTGTATGACCAAAAATAAAAAGAATATATAAAACCTAGTAAAAGGCCTATTTAAATAAGTATGTAAAATGGATTATAAGCAATGAATAAATAGCTTATAACCATCAATAGGCAACCCTACATTTACTACAACTAAAAATTATTCATCAACATAACTAAAGAAATCATGTCTCATCCAAAAACTAAATTAAGAACAAAATCCATTTAAAACCTTCCAAAACATAAGCAAAAAATAAGAGTAGACTTGGGCTTCACCTCATGTACGATTTTAATTTTAGGAAGGGAGCTATATTGCAACTTTCGTTCAAACCTGGTGCATTAAAAGCATCCAGTTTCAGTTGCCATAAAAGCTCTCGAGTTTCTAATACAATAGAAGTGGGACCACCTCTAGGAGGGGCTGGTAGATGGTCGATCCCCATAAACGCAAAGGCGTGCCCTGGGAAGGAATCAATGTGTTTGGCCAATGCATTTTCGCATTTCTTATTTCTGATTGCATACATATGCTGGTAAATCCTATCTTTAAACCTTCTATCCGTCTTACCGACGTAGAAGGCAGGACAGCATGTACAAAATGCAGTATAAATGATCGATTTAGTGTCACACTTTATTCTATGGCCAATAGTGTATTTCCTACCTGCTATACAAAAAGTACTACCAGTTTTAATGTGTGTACAAAAATTGCATGCCCCGCAAGCAAACGACCCCTTTGATCTAGAGCAGTGGTCAACAGATGAACTACTTTGCAACAGATCTTTAATATTTCTCCCTCTCCTAAAAACGACAACAGGTTTCTCACCCAATTTGTTACTCGTCAACACATTACTAGAAATAAAAAAACAATTCTTATACAGAATATTTTGGATGGCATACGAATTCAAACTAAATGTCGAAATGAAACTGCATGGGTACTCATTTGATGGAGAAGCTGCTGGGAGCACATCAAGATCGAGTAAATTAGCATTTTCAGAAGGAACCACACAATGCTCAATACTGGTAGTCGAAAGAGGCGAAGGGGAAAGGAGTGGTTTATAAAAACCACTAGTTCTTTTATTCGTCACTTCATCCAGTAAATCCTCAACCAATCGCTGTGGATAACCACGGTTGGTGAAGATGTCCCTCAACGTCTCACACTCTAATAAAAAGTCATCAAATTCACTACACATCCTCACCGCCCTCACTAGTTGACCTTTCATTATAGCTTTTTTATGCTTAGAGGGGTGTGAACTAGTTTAGTGAAGGAAAGAATTCACATACGTGTCCTTTCTAAAGATAACAGATTTTAATAGACCTGGTATTCCTACCCTGGATAATTTAACATCAAGGTAATTTGTCACTTCAACATCGAAGTGATAAGTAAATCTCAGAAAGGCAGTTGTAGAATTCAAATAGTTGACAAAAAGAGTGTGCTAAGGCGGCGTCACCCTTAAATAGGATGAAAATGTCATCCAGGAAGCGGGTGTAGTAAACTAGTTTTCCCTTCCACTCGGGATTGTTAAGAATGAAGTTCCTTTCCCAGTATGTCATAAATAAGTTGGCCACGGCTGCTCCACATGGGGAGCCCATGGCCACACCTTGCCTCTGAATATATATGTCTCTCTCAAACATAAAAAAATTGGAGGACAAAATAATATCCAATAATTCAGTGATGTTATAGATGTCACTTTTGGGGGCCCCAAGTTCATTCAAAAGCAAGTCAATCCACTCAAGGACTTCCTGATGTGGGATGGATGTATATAAATCCACCACATCGATGGTCAAAAAGTTAGTATCCACGTCTAATGTTATTTTATTCAAGTTGGATAGAAAAGACCAGGAGTCTTTGCAGATACTGGGTATAAGTTCCACATACTTAGTCAACAATGAGTCAATGTATTTAGAACAAGGGTAAGTAATGGACGACCTGCCATCGATGAGATGCTCTCATTGGAGGGTCCCCAAGGTTCTTGTGGACCTTGGGGATCCCAAACATGACAGGAGTCTTAGCATACAAGATGTCAATGTACTTCAAGGTGTCCTCGTCTATTCTACCACTAATAAATAGGTCCCTGAAGTAACCCCTAATCCTGTTTGAACAAATATTCATCTCATTAGTGGAGGAAATTTCATAAGATTCAGAATCTAAGACCCTGTGCATTCTCTCAGCATAGTCTTTTTGCTCAAAGATGGCTAGGCCTCCCCCCTTGTCTGGTTTAATAATCCTAACACCAGAGGAACGCAATTCACTAAGAGCAAGCAATTGCTCGTTGGAAATGTTGAACTGGTTAAAAGTGGAACTGGAACACTTCACCATAAATCTGATATCCAATTCACATGCGCTCTCAAACATTTTTAAAGCCACATGTAAAGGTGGATTGAATACACTCGGGAGCTTCAATTTGGGAGCAGATGGCCGCGTGGTATCATTAAACAGTAATTTCAAATTCAGTTTTCTAACATAACATTTAAGGTCAAGCAAAACCCTAGCAACATCACATTTCCTAGATGGAACAAATGTATTACCCAAAGCTAGAAGCTCCACTAGTTCCGGTTCCAAAAAGAGGGTAGAAAAGTTGTAAATGGTAAAATCACCCCTTTTATTTAAAATAATCTTTGGGGTACCAACATTGACTTCACCAGAATTATTGCCTAATGATTCCAATTCCTGTTCCCCCTCCGTTGTCTTTGGTTGTTCCTGTTCCCTAAAAAAGCATTATCCCCATTTTGGTCACTATTAGAATCAATGTTATGGCCTAAAGCAGATGTATCATTCTGGCCCCCGCTCTTGTCCTGCCTATTTCTATTTCTGTTACTTCTACGCAGAGGTTGATCACCTCTGGTCCTAGCAGCATGCCCTGATATATTGCCTGGCTCTACCGTATTTTCTGCTTCCATTGAATCTCATCTGGGAATTGAATTGAATTGAGTCTCATCTGGGAGCAGGCTTTTTTTGACTTGGGATCCTTTGGCTACGTTGATCCTAGAGATTTATGGTTTATAGGAAAACAAGTTTATCCTTCAGGATCCATTACTTTCCTTGCCACCACAGTTAACTTATAGGATTGTAGGTATTACAAGGCTAGTCTCACTTCCAAAAAGACAAAATGTGTCTTGTCAAGGATGAAGCATCCAGGTGCTTCTTGAATAATATGAAGGCGTCACTCTGTTTAGCATGTAAAGGCTTTTTTTTCCACTGATGAGGGTAACTGTTGAGTAATCTGTCCTCCCGGTGTGTATTATTTATCTGTTGGTGGTTGTTTAGATCATTTACTCAAATGTTCATGCAACTTATGGAGGTAGAAGAGATCCAGTAGGGTAGGGTCTTTAGTGACATGGAATGTAAGACATAAATCTCCTTGTAGGAGTCTATAATAGACTGAGTTCATGAATAGTTTTCAGGCCTGTCTTAGTAGTTAACAAATTTTAGACCAATAATCATTTTGGTTGGGAACCTTTGGGGACTTTCTAGCTGCACAGTATGTTTGAATGGGTACATATTAAAATTGTATTGTACTCTTTAATTGGTCTAATAAGGACTGAATAAAAAGGCATAATAACTTCTTTTTTTACCTGAATAAGATGTCTTTAGAAATTTGTTGGGCTAGATAGAATGATTTCCTGATCAGTGTGTTGCTACAGGGAGTTGTTGGCCCAGGTGCCAAGGTCCCTGGCTAGCGAGTCTGTTGTGTGTGGGGTACTATTTGTGCTGTGAGTTGTAGACGAGGGTTGTTTACCTTATGATGTGACAATACTGTTCTTTTTTGCATTCAGTTTAAGTGCTTCTTATGTTAATCATTTGTAAGGAATAGTTCTTGCTGTAGCAATTTACGTATAGAGAGGAATAAACAATAACACTCAGCTTACAGTCATTGGCAAATCTGATTTGCCAAAGGCCTGGGATTGTGGTATGGAGATGAGAAAACTATATGCCAAAAAAGGAGGAGTCCTGACACTCAGCCTTTGGAATTGTTTACAGTGGTGGAGTTTGTAACTTTTAAAGGCTAAGGTTACTAATTTTTGGTTTGGCTTGACCAGAAGAGATACTGTAAGTGTGGTTCACTTGGGGGCTATGCTGGTAAGGACCAGGTTAGAATGTTCTAACCTGTTGTGGTCTGGTTAACAGTTGAAGGGAATTCTCATTTTTAGGTCCAGCAATAACCATCTGTCATGGTGTAGTTAATTGAAGGCTAATTGAAATCCTCCAATATAAAGTCACTTTTCATTAAGGGTAGATCATTGAGCACCTATAAGAATATTTTATGGTGTTACTGGAGTATGTACATTGTTCAATATACATCAGGGCTTAAATTGAATGTATCCTTGTTAATGGTAATTTGGAGTTTAGTCAGTTTGATTTGTAGGTCTTGGGTGGTATGCCAAGAGGTAGTATGATGTCTATGAAATATGGAAATATCCTCACACATTCTGTCAGGTTTGAATGCAATGTAAACACGAAACCTAGGTAAGGAAGGAATGCTGTTTTTACAGTGAAACAAACTCATAGTTATGACACAGGTATGAATGTATTCAAGTTGCAGGAAAGCCTCAATATCAGGCAATTTATTATTAAAACTCCTTGCATTTAGAAGACCAACCTTTATATGGGCAGAATTAGAATTTTCTGCAACTGTGTCTGCTATGTTAGGATATCCAGTAGGCAAACTTAGCCTAAAATATGCACAATTATGGCAGCAAGGACTTTGGTTAGGAAGCAGAAGGTTTGGATGAGATGTGCAGGCAATCTTTTGAAGAAAAACTGTCCCGTATTCCACCTCATCAGTGGCTGGCACACAGTGGACCACCCTCCATAGAATTATAGTTATCAGCGTGTAGTTCCCAAGGTTTTCCTGCTCCCTGTCTTACACAGGGGTGCTGCTGTTTCTGTCTTCTTCTCCTCAGGTGCACATGTGCTAGCCAATGTTCTGTTGAACACCTAAAAACTACACACACACACACACACACACACACAAACATAAAATATACATATATAAGTATACATTTAAGGCTGATGAGCTTTTAGCAATAAATAACTTGAAATATAAACTTCATGGAAAGTATGCTGTACATGTGTAGTGCTATATTACTTATTAAGCATCCTGACATCTCATAATATCAGAAATATATGCCAGAACTGAAGAAATACATCTGCAGAAGTGAAGTAGTACATTTGCTGTCAAGACTGTGTTTGGAACTAGAGATGTATAATTTTCAGAGGAAGATGTATTTTAGCTGCACCCCATGTAATTGTTGTACTAAAACTGGAAACTTTGAATCTATAAATGCAGTTTATTCCTCATTGAATGTATATATGCTGAAAAGTTTGAAGGTGTTCAGTAGGCTGCATTCCCTCATATTGCTGGGAAGGCAGATATAAAGGCAATTAACACTTTCACTTTTCTTGTTTAAGAGAAAAAAAGTAAAACAGCAGCACTTTCTTAGGTAACTTCAGTAACTGTTGTTAGCCCAAAAAAGAGCTTGGTATTTGTTAAATATTTATACTTTTCATGATCACAAGTGCTACAGAAACTATAGATTAACATGTTACAGAGTCATTAATAAAGCCAAAAGCTATAAATTCAATGAGCTATGAAATGCTTAATAAGAGACAGAACAATTGTGGCCTTATTAAAAGCTGTGGAAGAGTGCAGATCAAGTGATTTTTAGTGCACAGTTAAAATAATTAACTATTGAAACTGAGGTGTGTGAAATAAAATGTATGTCAAATATACATAAATGAAATTCAGGAATATGAAAAAGACAGCCATGTGCGAATGAGAATTCAACATAGAAGATAGATGGATAGAATACTTTTTATTAAAAGCTGCAGTAGATGTGACTATAAGCATGATAGGCACCATGTTTAGTTTTTATAAATATTACATAATCTGTGCTCGATTTCTGTAAAATACGTAAATGGAAAACTAGTGTGTCCAAAATAATTTGCATGTTGTTGACCAGAAATATGGAAAGATATTTCTGGGTACTCTTGAAGCAAAATAACTTGATAAAGTAAAATCTGAAAATGTATCGGAGACAGTGGGGTGAGTGTTCAAGACTACCTGTTGGAAAGAAAAATGCTAAAAATGATTGGGCAGAATGAGGAATTTATACATAGTGCAAGTAGAGAGTGACTAATTTGTCAGAGAATACTTTTAAAGCTTTGAGAAAAGATACATAACAACATGACAAGAGACTGATAAAGTTATTGAACAGAATAAGCATAATTTTAATCTGAATAGAAGAATATGTAAAATCAAACTGAAAAGTCTGAAGTACACGGAAGGGGCTAATATCTGATCCAGGATAAATTTAGCAGTAATGTAAATGTAAAGGCTGGAAGGCAATATTTAAAGATATTTTAAGAAATTGTGCAATATCCTGCAAAATTTGTTTGTAGTATATCTAAAATATGCCTCTTAAGAAAGCTATTAGAGAAGTATGCAACTTGTGAATGGGGATACAGACAGGAAAATTGTTATGAAATGCTCAAGCAGCTAGTTAAAATGTTGTAAAATTAAAATATTGTGACATAAGTAAGACAGTTATATTGCAAGTAGATGCTAGTTAAAATGGAACAGGTGTTATGATCTTATATGAGAATAGGCCAGTTGCCTGTAGGTCAAAAATATTTAAAGGAGCACAGAAGTGAGATGCTGTTATGGAACTGTAAGCAGTACCGTGTGGATGTGAGAAATTTGATGAATGGTCTATGGTAAAGATTTTCAAGTGGAAACAGACCACAGCCCTTGAAAAGTCTATTTAAAAAGTATTTGAACAAGGTATCCTTAAGATTGCATGAGATGCAATTTAATCTACAGAAGCGTGATCAGACAGTGAGATACAGATTAGGGAATGAACTATACATTGTACACATGTTGAGTATAGCATGTGTACTAGTGAAGCATGAAAATCAGTTAGAAAAAGAACTAGATATTATTTGGGTAATACTGCAGCTACAGCTGACAGAAGAAGTAAAAGTGTTTCAGAAATATACCGATACTGATTGAAAGATGTTATAGTGAAAGTTTAGCCTGAGCAAAAATAATCAATAACGAAAGATATTCAACTTTATTTTTCTTTCAAAAAAGAAATAAGCTTTGTCCAGGGCTTGGTTTTGAAGTCTGCCAAAGTAACTGATACAGATAAACTATGAAATGTTTGAAAGAATACTTGGGTTATATTTGGGTAATTGTAAAGAGCAAACAAGCAAAATACATGCAATGATTTTGCCTAGCATGTCAACTAAGACAGTACAAATATCTTATGTTTGTGCCATCTGCAATGATTACCATAATGTCAGTCAAGTGAAAGAGAAAGAGATGTTGGTGTACTGAGATCTAGATTGTTCATGTAGTAGATATGGCACTGATTTATAACAACTCATACAAGCCATGTATCTCATGTGGATTATTATTCCAATCTTCTTGATATCATTAAACTAACAGACAGAAGTTCAGTGTGACTAGTGTATTGAAGTCCATATTCACAAAAGAAGGGATACTTGATGTACTCGTATATGACAAAGATCCACAGTATACAAGTCATAAATTCAGAAGAGTTGTGAATGAATGGGAATTCAGACCTATAATGGCTAAACTTGTATATAGTGTGCACTGTCTTCAGTCCAATGCAAAAAGCAGAAACAAATTCAAACAGTGAAAAATCTAATGAGAAAGAGACAAAGCAAATGTTATAGAGATTGTGACTGTCATCATGCAGTGTGTTACACAGAAATATGTTAGTGAAGGGATTCATTCTCTCAACAGTTCAGTTGCTGATTGGCAGAAAGTTGAAAAAGATTTCCTGTTTCAGCTTCATTGCTGATGCTGAAAAACCAACATGAAGCAAAATAAATGTCAAATGAAATCAGCAGAAACAAGAAATAATGCTATGGTAGTAACTACAGAAGTTTAACAGACTTACAGGTTGGAGAAAAAATAAGAATCCAGAGGCCTTGATAAGGTCTACAGACTGAAGTTGAACTGTTTAGTAAGGCAGCTAAACCAAGGCTGTGTGTAGATCTTGGGCAAGATGGTAAGCTGTAAGGAAAAAAAATTGCAGTTATTTTACAAGTAAACATGTTAGAGTGGGTGTTCCATGAAAAGAGCAATGGGAACTGTCACAACTGGTCCTCTTTGTAAAGAAACAGAAACTTGTGAGAATTCTGATAATCAATAGTTGCAGAAACAGATTTCTGAAGTCACACGGCAAATTGAAGAAGGAATGTAACAAGAACTGTCCGAAAATGACGATCAGAAGTTAATTGCAAATACTCCAGTGCTCTCCAGATATGGCAGACATTTGAAGAAACTAGACAGATATATGAACTGTTGCAAGTTAAAAAGGAATCTAAGGACTGGAAAGTTCCATTACAGAAAATGTGTTTCAACAACGTACAGAAAGTATCATGTTTGTCATAAATAGCCTGTGACTGCCTATAGTACTGCAGTTAACTTAGTATATAAGTCAGTATAACTTAATATGTGCTGCTGCATAGATGTGTATATTTTGTATCTTTAAAAATATTATATATATATATATATATATATATATATATATATATATATATATATATATATATAGTTTGTGTGTATAGCTTTAAGACTAATGAGCTTGTTAATGTGATTTGCATATTTGCATGTACAGAATACCTTCGAAGAAACCAGTAGGAATACAGAACTCTAGACTACATCTTCTGCCTTTATATGTCATTGATTAACCCTCCTGACATGACAGTATTCATGCAGGATCTGCAAGTACTCTAAACAGATTCATAAGGACACTTGGAGGTATTTTATGTGAACTGTATGCCTTGTCTTTGTGCAGCCAGTTTATTTTCCACCTCCCTGTTACTCTCTTTTCTGGTGTCTATCCACTGCTGTCTCAGCCCTTGCTCCCTTCCAGCACATTGCCCCGCCCTCCTCTTCTTTCTGAAGATCAAATTAAAACATTCATTAAATACCTGTACTTGCTCCATGACTTCTGTAATTTCCTTCCCATTCTTAATTACTCTAGCCAGATCTGCATTTTTCTACAGTTTGTAATATTCCTAAAATGTCTTTTTTGTTTGCCTTCTTGGGCCCTTCTGACAACTTACGTTTGTCTTCAACCTTTTTTCCTCTCAACTCTTTTGAAACCCTTCTGTTTGCTTCTTGTAGTGTGCCTCCAGCACCTGCTGGGATGCTCTACTCCACCCCTTGTATGATCTATATTGTACTGTAACTGCTAGTTTGAAATTCTTGTGCAGCCAAACTGGCCTCTTCTTCTTCCCCATTGCCTCCTCTTCAAACTATTGTCAATAGCCTTGAGAACCGTATCCCTGGCCTGTTCCCATGGAGTATTCACTCCTTGATTTGCCTCACGTCCATGACTGTCTCCCCCAGCTCAGCATAATCCATCTCCCTGAAGTTTCACATTATCTTTGTCGCTGTAGTCTTACCTTCCTCTGACTCTTAACCACTCAGTAGTGCCATCACTGTTCAGTAATGTTGCCTTCAGTTGGTAATCCCATCTCTACCTTAGTTATGAACACATCTAGAATTCTAGTGTTTGTGGTACAAATTTCATAAACTATCTGAACTCATCATGGTTCAGAACTCTCAGTGAACCAAATTACTTCTCCAGCTTGTGGCTTTGGATCCCTTATTCTGTTTAGTGCAGTTCAGTATGCCAGGAGTATAACTGTCCTTATTCTTTTAGTCCTTCCCTTATTTGATCAACAGTCATCTTGTACAGGGGGAAGTATACTTTACTGATCCACCTGCACTCCTCCTCATTCCTCTGTCTTAATCATAGTGATACATACCATGTTAACTGGCTCAGTTGCTACCTCACACATTTATTATATGGTATTATTCCTCCTCTCTAACCTCTTCTTACCTACACTCTAGATCCCTGAGCCTCCATGCCCATACCTCTCAACTGCCCCTGATTTTCAGGGACGTTACTGATTTTAACTTAAATTTTTAGCTCTGCCCCTCTTAACACCGGTCCCTTTTGGACAAAAGGTGGTGAATAGATAGGTTCAGTGCTAACTTTACCCCCCCTTACCCCCTAAAGGGCCCATATCTGTACAGGAAGAAAGCAGAGTCCCTGTAATTACAACTATGCAGGTAAAAGCTGCACTCTCTAAAGCCATAAACACAGCATCCATGGGACCGGACAACATCCCAGGCTGCATTTTACACGAACTTCAGAACAAACTAGCTCCCCACTTAAGCACCATGTTAAATAATAGCCTCGCATCTGGCTTTTTGCCCACTGAATGGCGCACAGCAACAGTTATCCCACTCCACAAAGGGGGAGCCACCACTGATCCCAGGAACTATCGACCTGTTAGCCTGACGAGCCTGGTCTGCAAGGCCATGGAACGTATCATCATGGAACTCATAAACAAGACATTGGTAACCTCCAAACTCTGGATCCCACCCAGTTCGGGTTTGTGAAAGGCAGATCATGCCTCCTGAACCTGATCGACTTCTTTGAGGCAGTCACCAAAGCTGTAGATGAGGGTAAGGTGGTTCACACAGCCTATCTTGACCTCGCCAAGGCTTTCGACACCATCCCCCATTCTGGAATTATAGCTAAACTCACTAAACTAGGTATAAATCCCCACATCACAAGATGGGTTGCCAACTGGCTCAGTGACAGAACCCACACTGTAAAAGTTGCAGACTCCAAATCTGACTTCAGAGCAGTGACAAGTGGAGTACCGCAGGGTTCCGTCCTGGGACCTCTCCTGTTTGGTATGTACTTCTCTGAAGTACAGGCTAACACAGAAGGCCTCTGGCTAATGAAGTTCGCAGATGACTGCAAACTAGGAGCCATAGTCAAGTCCCCAAATGATGTGGGCATCCTACAGATGGGCCTCGCTGAGGCAGATGCCTGGTGTCAGAGCCATGGCCTCGAGCTCAATGCCAAAAAGTGCAGTATCATCCCCTTTGGTAAAATCTCTGTACCCATGAACTACCACATAGGCAGCAATCTACTTAACACGTGTGATAAGAGACCTTGGGACCCAGGTGGACAGTAGTCTCTCCTCTGATAGTCACATCGCCACAGTAGTTATGAAGTCCTTCTATGTGGCACACCTCATCATAAAAGGGTTCTCATCCAGGAAAAAAGAGGTCATTGTTCCCCTCTACTCGACACTCATTAGACCCATTATAGAGTACAACGCCCCTTTTGGAATGTACCTCACAAGACATCTGCAGCAGCTGGAAAGGCCACAGAAGTACCTCACAAAGAGGATTACTGGCCTCAAACAAATGCCCTACACTGACCACCTCAAAAAACTCCAGCTTTACTCCGTAGCATATTGCCTACTCTGAGGTGATCTCTACCTAACATATAAAGCTATGTCAAACCCAGAGCTGTTGGACATGCTACACCTAAAGAAATCCCAATCCCTCCGAGCTACATGCTCTAGGGACCTAAACCTTGTCACCACAATAAACAGGACATGCTGGAGGGATATATTCCTGTCCCAGAGACTTCCCATACTCTGGAACAGGCTACCCATCTATGTCAAGCAAAGTTCTTCATTAGCACTCTTCAAGAAAAATATTGATGAGTGGATGGGAAATAGGAAATACACCCCGGGGATCACTTCTGTGTCTCTGCTCTACAGTGGCACAGGAAAATAACTTTCTTGGGTGGTGTAAGCCAGGGAACCTTGTTGGCTAGGCTTAAGTAGGCCCTTGGGCCAATAGCCTAGTACCTACCTGTGAACCTAAGAATTTTACATAATAAATAATGATAATAATTAAGAGCTGAATACTTATTTTACTTCAGGAAATGTATATTAATTCACATCCTCTAATTCTGTTAATGTCTCAAGTTAATAGAAGTAATATTTTAAGTGTCCCTGATTTTTTTCCTTGATTTGTCCCTGATTCTGTTGAGATTTGTCCCTGACTGGTTAAGAGCTATGTCCATGCCACACCCCCTGTTATCAGTTGCATATGTTTCTGTTATAACAGAAGCTTCTACTCTCCCTTCTAAAATATTACTTGCAGCTCCAATTACTTTCTCAAATTCCTTGCACTGAAAAGTAATACTACCCAGACAAGCACAGAGTCATTTTGTTTGTTTGTTTCTGTGGTATAGTACATATCTATTATCCCCCCCAACCTCGTGGCTGAGTGTCTACTACTAGATGACATTCAGCTAAGCCTGTCCCTTGGCATTTCCAGTGATACTTATGAGAACCCTACTTTACACCCACCAGTTCACAAAAAATCAGCTGGGCAATGTAGGGTGCCAAACGACAGGCACAATCTAGATAACAATTTGAACATGGACCCTGCCACTATTTAATGAAGTCCAAAGCTCTTTTAAAAGAAGACAATGACCATGGCAGTTCTCTCTCTCCTGATAAAGAATCAGGGGTGATTAACAGATTTAGGAAAAAGGATTTTACCTCTAATCTCCATGTAAAAGTATCCATGACAGTCTATACTTAAGAAATACATTTGAGCATTAACAAAGGCAGACTAGGTGATTTTCAACCAGATCTTTACCCTCCTTCCAGCCCATGCTGATCATCATCATTTAGGGAGCAAGTTTGAACATCTCATGATCTAATAGAAGAGCATTACTGTAAACAAATATGTTCTATATCTGATTACTTTTCTAGGATCTTTTAGAGGCTATTCCTTCCCTAATGTCAGTACATTTCTAAGCATTTATAAGCTGGAAGCACAATCACTGGTTAGCACAAGTTATGATCTGTCTATGCTTCAAGTTTTTTGTAACTATAAAACATTTAATTTTCAGAATTGTTTGGAATTTTGTCACTATGTTGTGATTCACTCCTACAGTGACCGTCTGCAAGAAAATATAGTTTGGTCAAAGCTGTAGCGGAATTATTTTGTGCTCAGTGTTGTTTCCCAGTCTGGCACCCCTCAACACAGGTTTGCGAAGAAAAAAAGGAAAAATGTCCCTTCTTGATGTACTTTCCAGAGAAGTGCCAGGTTCTAACTCTACTATACTTGAAAAAAAAAGATCTTTTCTCCAATCATCTGGTGCTCCTTCCTTCTCAGCTAAGGAAGAGTGCCATTCTCAAATCCATAAGAGAGCAGAAAAAAGTCCATTCCATTCCAGTGCTCTGCTTCTGCCCTGTGTGAGGAGCATTAAATTGGAAAAAAAGAAAACAAATGTATCTGCCAATTGCTCCCCCTGACACCTTGCACCCTGGTGGCTGCCCCCTTTCCCCACCCTAGTTATGCTTCTGAGTTCAGTTGTATGAGGACATTCAGTATAGCAACAGATGTTCAAAGAGAAATCACTGTAGTACAAAGGACACAACTCACTAACTGCCTGTGCTGGTTTGCTTTTGGACTTGCACTGTAATTTGTTGCCATTTCCAATACTCGTTTACTTTAAATTCTTTTATGTATAGATTTGCAGCTTCAGTTGTCTGTTAGATAGCTCACTTAGACATAAGCCTGTTGTGCCGAGGAGAAATGATACAGAAATATGACTTTTATGAAAGATGCTTACCAGTTGATGCCATTGTGTACTGACTTAGAAGGGGATGAAAGCTGTGGGAAAATTGGTCCTGCAGTTTCACTGATGAGTGAGCAAGTATGTTATGATTTATTTCAATGGTGACTTTTATGGTGAGTCTCCACACACAGCAGTAAAACACAAATGCACACACACAGACATACATATATCTGTATATATCTGTATCTGTATGTGTATATTTGGTTACCATTGAATTGGCCAAACAGTGATTTCGCTGAGTGCAGGTGTAAGTTGCACATTTTGCGATGGTTGACTTTATAGCTAACTTGCTGATTGTCGACTATAACTGTTAGTGATTCACATTGGTTGTGGTTGTGTGACATGACCATGGAGTTAGTATGTTATTATGTGTGTGTGTAACTGTGTGGTGTGTGTTAGGGGGTGTGATGCCAGACCCACATAAGGTTGGTGAGAGGTGAAGCCCACGTTTAAAACATTAGTGTAGGATCTTTGTTTTGTTTGTTTTATATCTTTTTTTTATTTTCTATTTTTTATATTGATTTCTTTGGGAAGGTAGTATTTTATTATTTAATATTGTGTGTGTTAATAGCAACTGCAAACAGTATAATTTGCATTTGTGATCATTGTAGGTAGATGCTGTATATTGCAATATAATGGCAGTCAACTAAGTGGTTTGACATATTGTAAGTTAAATAAAGGAGAGTTAGACAAATAATTATATATACATAGGCACAGACGCAAACACACACAAACAAACAAACACACATGCTTACACTGAATCTTTGGTCCTTAAAACAATCTTTAATTTTGTATAATTATTTGCTTAATGCCTCTGTAGTGTTACTTTTTCTACCCTTAGGTTTACTATTATTTTAAGATAAACTTGCACCATGCTGTCACATTTTGCTGAAATAATGGCATTTCCAAAACTGGTTGTATAGAAAATGTATCATCTTGTTTTCAGTGTTAGCCCTCTATGGCAATAAAAGATTATCTGATTTCTAATATATCTTGGATGCACAATACAGTGCTAAAATTGTAAATCATTTAATCATGTTGACTGTATATAACAGAAAAGAACATTTTTTACATTTTGCACAGTAATCATATGACTATTTTCTGAGTATTTTAACATATAGGCATAAAGGGGGTATGATTTTTACATTTAAATATTGCCAAGTGATCTGCTTATTGGATTTAAATGCATGCAGGGACCACAGTTAATGAAGTATAGCAAAATTACTTTTTCTATCTAGTTCTTTTTTAATATGGTAGATGATTTTTTATCTTGGCAGATTCTAATACCAGACATTTGTTTTATTTTCTGTTCCTTAAAGTTTTCTATGAAAAATGCTTTGCAACTTCATTATCACTTACTGATAATGATAGTATTGAATGTTGATACCAGAGAATTTGTAATAGAAATTGCACACTGGTTGCAAACATTTTAATAGGTTTCCATATTTTATAAAAGCAGTGTTATTTATGCATACTCAGGAAAGCAGCTCTGGATTGGCAAGACCATTCCTTATAACTTAACAAAGACATTACAGAATGGCACTTTTAAAACTGTAGATAAGAGCATCCCATAAATTGTCAAGTTTTACATTTTTACTGCAGTTGACCATATTGTACAGTATTGCTGTTGGTACTGACTAGCTCTTTTTTATTGCACATTTTGTACCTGTTTCAAAATTTTTTGCTTATTTATGTTTACAGCTAAACAACATCTTGACAAAGCTTTGTAATTTCATTTTCATATGATGTTTTATTTTGTACTTTACTGTTGTTGTAAACCCTAACATCATTTAAAAAAGAAGACAGACTAAATTGTGTCTCTCTTTCTTAAAACACCTTCTCCATTAATTCACATTCAATGAAAGTATTTTTACCTTCTGAGACTGTGGAGCAAACCAGCCCTGGACATTCAGATTTTGTCTTTCAAATGTTGTGAAACTCAAATGCCATTTAAGTTACAGTGTTTCATTCTGTTAACCTTTTAGTGATGTACTTGTGAGTGTAACATAAAAGTACCAGTTGTGAAGGTATCTACTCTGATTACATTCCCTAAGTGTGGCACACAGTTTTTGTACTGCCTTGTATAAAGGTGGCCTCCTCTACTGACCATGGGATCTACAGGCTTATTAGTTTCACTAGTGCTATTTGCAAGGCTGGGGAACAAATTATAGCTGAACTAGTAAACAATAATATTGGTGAACTTATGTCCTTGGACCAATATCACTTGTCTTTGCAAAAGGCAAGCTGTGTCTGCTCACCCTAGTTAAATTTTTGAAAGGATTATTGAGACAGTTGATAAGGGGCATACGGTTCATGCTGCTTACCTGGGCCTTGCCAAGGCCTTCAGTACTTTTGACGTTGCTGTAATTATTGACAAAATATCCAAATGCAACATTAACAAATATATAATTCATTGGGATGGGGGTAACTGGCTGTCTAACTGAACCCATAACTTTAAGGACAGGGGTGTCTGTTCTTGACAGAAAAGCATCACCAGTAGTGATCCGCAGGGCAGCATCCTGGGGCCCCTCCTCATTAGTACATAATCCTCTCTTATGAAAGATAACCAGTTTTGCTGATGACTGCAAACTAGAGATGGTTATCAAATCCCATTCTAATACTCAAATTCTCCAGCAAGGACTAGACCAGGCAAATGCTTAGTATGTTAATCACGGGCTTGCCCTCAATGTCAAAAATGCAGCACAGTTTTCTTTGGTGAATCTAGCATTAATTCTACTTCCTATCTCTGAGAAGGGAAAACACTGCTTTCAGATATCAGAAGGTCTGGACAGTTTAACTCATATTGTAGTCCAAGAGGAGTTAGTTGAGTCCCTTATGGAGGTTCAGACAATGTTTGTGTGGTAGTTAGAAGGTCCTTAAGCCTTGCACAATTTATCCTTTATTGTATCTCCTCAAGGTCCAAACAAGTTATAGTCCCACCCTCCCTCCCTTATTATGTCCATTATTGAATACAGTGCCTCCTTTGGCATCTACATCTATAAGCACCTAGACCATCTTTAAAGGCCTCAACATTTCATCACCATAACACTGCAGATCTCAGTATCCTTAGCTGCTCTTACAGACTAAAATCCCTGTCCCTCTAGTCAGTGTCATACAAACCTCTGAGGGATGATCTGTAGTTAACACTTCTGTGCTATGAATTGCACAACACACTTTGAATTCCTTCACCTAAATAGAATCAAAGGTAGAGCAAACACCCACTCTAGAAAAATAAACTTGTGCTACCATATCAATAACACCAAATGGCATGATAGGTACCCAACTCAAAATATCCCCAGTTTCTTCTGGAATAGGCTGCCCTAGCATATGATGCAGAGCATTTCTCTAGTATCATTTCAAACTAGATTGGAATACTAGATGGGTAATCACGAATTTTCACCCAGGATATTTGGGGAAAATCTACTTAATGGAGAAGATTGTTTTCTTCCAGTACTGTGTGATGAGGCTGGGTTTTTCAGTGGTCTCATTGGCCATAAGATTAGTAAGAGCCTGGGAACTTTGAACA
Organism: Protopterus annectens; assembly: GCF_019279795.1. Classification (NCBI taxonomy): domain Eukaryota; kingdom Metazoa; phylum Chordata; order Ceratodontiformes; family Protopteridae; genus Protopterus; species Protopterus annectens. The sequence continues at coordinate 355,822,505 of NC_056751.1, forward strand.
ACCTTATTTAATAAGGATCAGCTGCACAGGAGGACATGAAAAATGTTAAGTCATTTCAGAACTATAAGTCTCATTTTTGTATTCTCCATTTCAGAGGGACATTTCAGCAACAAAAGATGAATCCACTAGATGTTATAATTTTTCTTGTCAAGTGTACATACAGTTAAACAAGGTAATGTCCCTCTACTTAAATATGATCAGATTAACTTATATGCAAGCTTAATTGTTGCTACATGCTGTATATGGCTGTTATTTCTTCTCTCAGTTGTGAATTGTGGCAGGTAAAGATAATTAAGAGATGCTTTCTTTTTTATGATTTTTTTTTAGACTTGCTTCTTACCATCAATGTACTGTTAGATTATACATTTTTCCAGTGGTACTGCTACCCATGTTACCCATATTGACTGGTAGAGTCAACAACACAAAGCATGCTGGTGAATGGGTCAACTCTATGGACATCATCTGAAGAATGCCTGATTTTCACCCACTCCTCAAAGGGAAAGACACACATGTATAGTGACACACCTTCTAAGAGTTCTGTGTATTGGGTGTATGGGTGTGTATGTATATATATATATATATATATATATATATATATATATATATATATATATATATATATATATATATATATATATATATATATATATAATATGTATAGGACCATCTTGTCACCTATATGGGTATTAAAGTGCATCTTTAGTTCTGCAATATTAAAACTATAGTTATAGTTCAACTGGAAAAGTGTTCATAACCTGGCAGATGTTGTGTAAAAAGGCAGTCTGTTTTCCAGTTTTTATTTACAATATACAAAGTGACATTAATACAATGTGTAACAGGTATATCATTAAGTTTTCCAAACAGACTATGGAATGATACAGTACTGTTTGTAAAGTTATACATTAAGCAAATATCACTTTCTATAAGATGGCATTCAATAGGTAACAGAAACATGTCTCATAATCTGTTTTATCTCCTGCAAATGACATGGTGCCGAAATGTACTCTAAATGTGGACACATTGTGAATTATAAAGAGGTATGGAATATACTTTTTTCTTCTAGTTATTTTCTTTTTTTCAACAAGAAATATCTTTATTGAATTATTACTTATGACATAGGCAATTATACATTTATGTAAATTAAACTATAGTGACATATTTTCAGTTGCAAACATTATACATCACATTTACTCTACTATTGTCATTTGAACATTACATAGCTCATTGAATTCCTTAATTCCCTTACACCTCATTCCTCCTCCAAATCATTCTTCTGCATTTATTGTCCCCACAATTCCCATTTTTCTATGTAATTTGTTCCTACCTTTTCTAAAGATCCTACTTCCATTTCTTTTATCTCTGTTACTATACTCACTACTACTTCTACAGTTGGTTTAGACTTTTATTTCCATTTTCTAGTACATGCTTTTTTGGTAGCTACCAAAATTAAGCTCATCAAGGCATGACTATGTCTAGGCAATTCCGATTCTGTATCACAGCTCAAAAAATAATTTCCTTAGATACACCTATTTGCTTACCCAGTAATTCTGACAGAATCATCTACAGGGAATTTTTAAAGTCTGCCAGCTCGTTACACTCCTAAAAATATGTTCCCAATTCCCTCTTTCTTCTCCATCACACCTCCAACATTTGTAATCTACCTGAGGAAAAATTCTTTGGAGTCTGCTTGGGTTATAAAAAAAATACCTACGCAAACACTTCCAAGCAAAAATCCTAAATCTTTTAGATTTGTTGCATATTTTGGAGACATGCATATATCCACCCTTTGTTTCTTTGAAGACTGCTTATTCGGTCTCTCTTCCCAATCCTTTCTAACCTTCTCTGATTGATTCCTGTAGTTATCATGCAATATTTTATATGCCCTACTAATTATCCCTTTATTAACAACAGCTTCTGTCCAAGATTCTACTAAAAATTGTACCAGCCTCTGTTCTTTTCTCTTTGCCCATATTCTGTTATCAATCCTTGATAGGGAAGACAATCTCCAGCCTGCAGTCCAACTGTATTCTTGGCCTCTTCCCATTCTAATACCTTTCCCTTTCTAATTATTTGCTCCCAGTACCTTGGTTCATTTGCCAGTTTTCTCCAGTAAATTCCACTCCCCTCTTGCCTATCCCTAAATGCAGTCATTGCAGAATCTCCTTTCAGTATTCCCGTGTTGCCTTGGTTCTTAGAATACTTTCTGCTACTTTAGGAACATAACATTATGTATGGTTATTGTTCTCCTTAAGGATTTGCATTCAAAATCCCAGTCTCTCCTTATTTATTGAGCTTCCTCCCTGTATCATCATCATGCCTTTCTACTTTGAATTGAATTATATGTTTCTGCTTGTGCTATGTGTAGGAGCCTTAACTGTGTAACTCTGAAATATCCATTCAAATCAGGAGGTCTACATCACTTCAGCGAAGTGACAGTTCAGTGAACAGCACTTCATCAGAAATTCTGTTCATCAAAATCCATTCTTGTGGGAGGCTGTGCCCCCACTACCCCCCACTAATTATGTATACCAACTCTGAGATCACACTACAGTGAGGGAAGGGCAAATTTCCCGATCATCACTGTACCATGATCTTAGTATGAACAGTTCTATGAATGGCATGGTCAATGTAAGTGAACTGAAAATGGCGTTCAAGAGAACTGAATTTTCACTGAAGTGATATAGACCCAAATCAGGTACTCTCAAACCACCTTGTTCTTTTGGAAACATCAACTAATCCTACTTGACTCTTGCCATCTTTGCCTCCCAGGTAAAAATCCTTCAACTATTTATTAATTGCTATCCTCAACTTCTCCTCTGGTTGATATAAATATGCCTAACCTGTGTATAAAACTAAAGGGACTAAAAATATTTTTACTGCTTGCATCTTGCTATCCATATCCATAAAACAGAGCTTCCAGTCTCTCAGTTTTTTGTATTATCTTTTGTTTAGTCTCTTCCCATATATCCTTAGCTGCAATAATGGAATCCTTTTTTAACCCATACTCCTAAGTACTTTATTTCGTTATGTCCCCATAAATATTGGTACTGTTGAACCAATTAATGTGTGGGTGCCTAGTTTACAGTTATTGCCTTTGTTTTATCTTCATTAATTTTGTATCCTAAAAAGACTTGTTACTGTCTCAGAATGTTCCACAACATAACACTGACGTAATTTTTTTCTGGTTTTATCAAGTGCCAAATAATATAATCTGCAAATAGACAGCTTTTCTTGATTACCATGCAGATTATATCCTTGAATTTCTGAGTCTCTTATTTTCTTTGCCAGCGGTTCTAAATATAATGCAAATAACAAAGGGGAAAGAAGAAACCCCTGCCTGGTTCCTCTTTTCAGGCAGAACTTATCAGAGAGAAACTCCACACACATACCTCCTCTGATTTCTCATATATCCTCCTAATTAACCTTTTCATTGTGTCGGGGAATGCAAATGCTTCCATTGCACTACTCATAAAATCCCATCTTACTCTGTCGAATGCATTTCTTCCATCAAGATCCACCAACAATAGTGGCATTTTCCTGCATTCTGCTTCCTTCTGCATCATCATTGTTCTATTAATGTTGTCAAATGCTTGACTCCCCACCGCAAAACCACATTGATCCGTATCAATCAAGTTTGGCATCACGTTTGCCGTTATAGACATAAACACTTTATAATCATGATTCAGTATTGAAATGGGCCTGTTTGAAGCTGGATCTGATGGATTTTTACCCTCTTTAGGTAGTAGAGCTACTACCACTTTCTTCTAGGATGCTGGTAATTCTCCTCTTCTTAAAATACTGTTAAATAAAACCTTCTAGATCTTCATCAGTTTTTTCCCCTCCTAGCTTTCAAAATCCCACAAGAATATCATCTAATCCTGCAGACTTTCTTGTAGATTTATTATACATCACAATTTTTATCTCATCGCCTCATATCCTTATTGTTAGTAATTGAGCCTCCTCTTCCTCTAGCCATGGCATATTTCATTCTTCCATAAACATTTCCATTTGTGCCTTTTCTTGATTTCCAAATTTCTCTGCTTTACCTTCATTATACATTACAGCCACCAAAGGTTTTTCCAGGGTGTTGGTTCGACTCCTTTTAAAATACTAGTAAACAAAACTGTCCAGATCTTTATCACTTTCTTCCCCCCTAGCTTCCAAACCTCCATAGGAATACCATCTATTCCTTGAGTCTTTCCTGTAGATTGGTTATACATCACCATTTTTGTCTCATCTCCTCCTCCTGTCCTAATTGTTAGTAATTGAGCCTCATCTACCTCTAACCTTGGCATATTTAATTCTTCAGTTTGCACTTTTTCTTTGATTTCCACATTTCTTTGCTTTATACATATTTTCATCAAATTTCAAAAATATTTCTAATAACTCTACAAGATTTCTGGATATTTTCCTTGTTATAGGCTCCCTAAGCATGGCAACAATCCCTTCTACTTTCTGCTGTCTGAGCCATTGTGTTAAAAACTGTTGTGTTGTGGAGTTATCATCATAAAACAGTTGATCTGATTTTTCCAATTTTTCATTTCATCCTCACATATGGGTTCGGATCTGAAGCTCTCCGATCCAGATAGGTTGGATCCATTGCACTCAAATCCGATCTTCAGCCCTTTCAGCCCTATAGCTTCATTGCCAAGGACTTGATACTCCCCTTCAGTGAACTCAGTGCCTTCGAGATTGTGTCTCCCTTTTTAAACAGACCAAGATCTCCCTCAGCTTCTTCTTCCTGTTCTGCCAGAAGCCTTACAGAGGAAGACATGGAACAGGTGGTCCAGAAATTTTTGTGGATGCAAGGAATTACTAAATCTCCCTCATCTTCAACCCAAAATGGTCTTAGGTTTATCCAAGCCATCCACTCCCCCTATGGTTCCTCCTTTGACTTCAAGTCTCAGAGCCCTTGGATCCAATTCACCCACTGACTTCTTGTTTGGATTCAAAGATTTCATTTTACTCTGATCAGACATTTGTTCAGACCTCTTCGTCCTTTCCAGAGGCAGAGAGTTCCTGGAGCCATAGCAAGCCTGGTGGACTTTGAATGTGGTCAGCTCTTAGACCTTCAGAGCAGTGTCTGTATCCAGGGCTTCTGCCCTGGTGAGTTCAGTGCTGGCTTCAACTCCGGGTGAACTGTCTTTGGAGCTAGAAGGGACCTCTTCTCACAAGCATGGCTTGTCAGTAATGAACTCACTCTCCACTCAGGAGCAGTCTCCTTGGGGCTCTGGAGAGAGGCATAGCTGCCTCTGTATCTAAGAAGTCATCTCCCCCCTCGCATCACCAGTTCCATCCCCCCACACACCTCTTCTGACCAGGAAGGTCCACAGGCACAGTGAGACCTTAGGCCACAGGATACCTGTCATTGTACCCCTGCTTCTTCTGATACCTCCCCAGAGTATTCCACTGAGGAGAGCCCTGAGAAGCGGACCTGTAGGAGGAAATATCTGGACTCCACTGAGGGGGTCAGCCACAGAGGACACTGACCTCGATGAGGGTGAAGGATCCCCACTTTCACCTCCTGGGTATGTCTCCTTTGTAGACATCTTGTAGATTTAAAAAAAAGAGGTGGATGACAGTTCAGTAATCCTTCTCCTGAGTAATTGGTGTACCTGGTGGCCTTTGCATCCCAACTGTCTACCTTCTGGGTCACTCCGTCTGTCCATGAGCTCATAGAATTGATCTCACAGTGGGTGTGGGAAAGCCCAGATTCTATTGAACCATCTCGCTGGAGACCAAACAAATCAAACAAGACCAATCACAGCTCCAGCTGACAAAAGTTTTTGGACAAAAGGGGTTACAGTAGATGCCATGGTGGTGGCAGCAGCTACTAAAAAGAATACAGTTACACTGTTCATCCTCTGAATAAGGATTCTAGGATGATGAATAGATGTGGGAAGCGAGTCTTTTCTTCAGTGACCTTTGCTTTGAGATTGCTGAATTGCCTTTCCCATTTCACTAGGTTACAAAAGCATCTAATCAAGGATCTGATACCCTTGAAGGAGCCATAGCTATAGCTGAGGGAGTTCGGGAAAAATGGCTTCCCAGCTGGCAGCCCCAACTCTTCCACGAGGCTTATCGCTCATCCAGCTGAAGATATGAGTAGAGCAGCGGGTTCTGGCATATTGATGAGAAGGCATGCCTAGATGCACCTCTGCAACTTTGCAGAGCCTTTTAAGTCTTCTTACATCAATGCTCTGTTTGATGGAATGTCCCTTTTTGGTCCCAAGGTCAAAGACATGCTATCCAGGTGTGAGAAGGAGGGTAAGACCCTTTCTACTGTGGGCATATGTTTTTCCACCCCCCCCCAGAGACCATACCCTAAAGGTCAGAGAGAGGATTGGCAGAATGTGGTTCAGAAAATCACAGGGATCTTGTCATGACACACATGGAAAGAGCTCCCCCAGGGGCAGGGGGGGGGGGCAATTCTGGAAGATGCCACCTACATGGCAGAGAAGGTCTGCAGAACCAAAGTTCTAGATAGCCGTTCTTTGGGAGACCTTTCCAGTACTTCTAAAAGGAGGCCCGATTGCCCACCTCTGTAGGCAATTAGGGGTCGAATATCCCTGCACTGGAGAGCCTGGCTAAAACTAACAGCTTTTGGGTGCAGAGGGTAATATCAAGAGGATATCTAATTCTATTCTCCCAAGTCCCTCCCAACAACAGAAGAATCCTGGATGTTCCACCCAAACAAAGGGATCAAGCAGTTATTCAAATTTAGAAACTGCTGGACAAAAGAGTCATCCAAGAGGTCCCACCAGATCAAACAGGATTCAGAACTTACTTAAGGTTCTTTTTAGTTCCAAAGAAAAGAGGGGACTGGAGACCAATTCTGGATCTTAGCAGATTAAACAAGTTGGTTCAATGTCACAAGTTCCGAATTGGCCACGGTACTGCCGATATTTCCTTTCTTGGAACAGGATGACTGAATGTACTCAACAGACATCCAGGATATGTACGACCACATAAAAATGAACAGGCAATCCAGAAGGTATTTTCACTTCTGGCTAGGAGCCAATCATTTCCAGTTCAGAGCACTGCCCTTTGGTCTCACCACAGCTCCCAGGGTGTTCACCAAGTGCATGGCAGTGGTAGCAACTCACTTGAGACAACAAGGATTCCGGGTGTTTCCCTATTTGGATGACTGGCTCATTTCACCCCAACCACTTATTCATACAAGGAACTCTGTTATCCAGATTTGTACACAGCTAGGCATAACAATAAATTATGAAAAGTCACACTTGGCACCCACTCAAACACTGGAGTCTATAGGAGCAATTTTGGACACAAATCAGATGGTTGCAGGGCTTTCACAATCAAGAGTGCTAACTATCAGATGCCAAACACAAAAGTTACTCCAGAACAGGAAGGTAACCACCCTTCATGTCTTACAAATTTTAGGCTCAATGGCAGCTGCTATAGTCTTGGGACTGCTGGCAAGATTTCACATGGAGGTACTACAATGGCTTCTGGCTGCACAGTGGTCGATTATCCATCAACTGATGTGTTAGCAAATATTCATTACAGATACCTGCAGGACAGCTCTATCATGGTGGATTCATTCTGATCAGGTAACACAAGGTTGATCCTTTGTTTCCCCTGAACCTCAGGCATGGTGACCACAGACACTTCCCAAATAGGGTGGGGGGACATTATCTGGGAAGACTGTTCAAGGCACCTCGTCTTCCAGTAAGGCCAATTTGCACTTAAACGTCCTAGAGTTGGGAGCAGTGCTCCTAGTGTTGCAGGCTTTCCAGACTGCTCTTCCTCTGGGGAAAGTGGAGATTCGATCAGACATGTCTGTGGTCTGGTACATAAACAAGCAAGGAAGAACCAGATCATACTCCCTGTGTCGAGTAGCACTCAGAGTGTGACAGAGGGCAATCTCATTCAACCATTTTCTTACAGTAATGCACATTCTGGGAAAGTCCAACGTGATTGCAGACAAGTTGAGCAGATCCATTCTCATGCCTCACGAGTGGTCCCTCAACCAGAAAGTAGTAAAATAAATTTTCTATAGATGGGGACAAACCTGCTGTGATCTCTTTGCATCCCCTCTTAACAGAAATGCAGCAGCTACTTTGCCCTAATCCCCATAATGGGGGAATCTCAGAGGGATGCTTTCATACACAATTGACCTCCCAGTCTCATGTGTGCCTTTCCCCCAATCTCCTTGATTCCCAGATTTCTCCAGAAAGCAAACAGGTTGAAGAGAACAGTAATCCTCATTGCCGCTTTTTGGCCTCTACATTTCCCTTTCTTTGGCCTCACCTACGGGAAGAACCCTGGGTTCTGGAACCCACCCCAGATCTTCTGTCACACCCAACAGGAATGATTCATCCCAATCTTCCCAACCTCAAGCTGACAGCTTAGCTCCTCCAATTCCATGTATAGCCAGACAACCAATGGTCTCCTCCCCAGTCCATCGTATTTTGATATCATCCCATAAGCAATCCACTCAAAAGCTGTGTAGGAGTAAATGGAGAAGATTTGTAATCTGGACTCAACATGATATAGACTCTTACAAAGCTCATGTACATTCTGTTCTAGAATTCTTAGCCCATCTTTTGATAGTGGAGCAGTGGTCTCTACTATCAAAGCACATTTAGCAGCTGTCTTGGTTTTTCACATTGGGAATGATAATTTGTCTCTAATTTCAAACAAACTTTGCAAAACCTTCTTGAAATGCATTTTATTACTAAGACCATAACACAAAGATCCATCCCCTCCTTGGGACATTAACTTGGTGCTACAATTTATAGTTCGAACCCTGTTTGAACCAGCAGGGACATGTGACATTAAATTTTTGTCTTGAAAAACGATTTTTCCTAGTAGCAATTACTTCAGCTAGATTAATATCAGAAATCCAGTCTTTATCCTCCCTGCCTCTATACCTGATTTTTCATAAAGACAGGGTTTCCTTGCATACCAACCCTTCTATTTTACCTAAAGTTGTTTTGGAAACTAATATCAATCGAACCATTAACTTGCCTGTCTTCATTCCTAACTTCACTAATAAAGGAGAATACATACTGCAGTTATTGGATGTTAACCAACAATTACATTTTTATCTGCAAAGGAGGAAAGAATTTAGAAAGGCAGATCAGTTGTCTATCTCCTTTTCCGGTCCTAGAAAGGGACGACCAGTATCCAAGATTAATCTAGCAAACTGGTTGTCTGATTGCATTACGTTCATCTACAACAGACAAGCTGTAGTTCTTCCTACACCTGTTCAGGCTCATTCAACCAGGGCCATGGCAACTTCAGCAGTTTTTCAGAGTAAAAGTCCTGCCCCTGGCTGTTGTGCATCCCTGTCTCCAGCATTCACACCATCTTGTGTTCCTGCCTATCCTGCTCTAACCGCCTGAATTTACCCTACCGGAAGTCCATGCTAAGAACCTACAAACAGGGAAAATTTAAATCAAAACCTAAAATCCCATCTGCTCCCAGCAAGGAATTTTCAGTGAAACTTGGGTTCCTGCCTATCCTCCTCTAACCTTCTGAATGTACCCTACCGGAAGTCCATGCTAAGAACCCACAAACAAGGAAAATTTAAATCAAAACCTAAAATCCCATCTGCTCCCAGCAAGGAATTTTCAGTGAAAGTTGTGTTCCTGCCTATCCTGCTCTAACCTCCTGAATGTACCCTACCGGAAGTCCATGATAAGAACCCACAAACAAGGAAAATTTAAATCAAAACCTAAAATCCCATCTGCTCCCAGCAAGGAATTTTCAGTGAAACTTGTGTTCCTGCCTATCCTGCTGTAACCTCCTGAATGTACCCTACCGGAAGTCCATGCTAAGAACCCACAAACAAGGAAAATTTAAATCAAAACCTAAAATCCCATCTGCTCCCAGCAAGGAATTTTCAGTGAAAGTATGTGTACTGCTTTAACCATTTTGTATTATTTAAAGGTAGTACATAATTTCTAGTAGGTCGCAGCGTGCTTCCCTGCCAGGTTAGCCAGCAGCCAAAACTTCCCCTTTTCTTGTCTCTTAAATAACCCTACTCTCCCTATTATATCTATACCCCTATTCTGACTTACAATAGCTCCTTCCTTCACCTAACCTGATATTCCCATACAGGGGACATTGTTGCATCAAACTGACTGCCCACTAGGTGGCGCTCCTCTACCATCTTGCTGTCTCTACTATTTTTCCCACTCTTTACCTTATCTCACCTACTTAGTTCCTAGGCATCTCTTCTACTGCTCTCTCCCTCACTATTGTCCCAGGATTACTTATCCACATTTCACTCTACAAACACCCCATCACTATCCCTCATAAAGCCTCTTAACTTCTTCTACTGTCATTCTTCTATATATCTACCTACAACTCTACTTCTCTGTCAGTCTTAACTTACTACACATCACTGCAAACTTACCTTCTGTCTCTCACACTCTACTGATTGTTTTTCCTCCTTCCTTTTGCTCTTCCCACTCCATTCGCCCTGTGGGCTCACTCCGCTCCCCTACCCTGCCCCCAAATCTCACCCGCCCCAGCACCTCTGCATTTACTCCTCACATACCCCTCCCACCTATACCAATTAACTAATCATAGTCCTCTCCTTATTACCCCTCCCACTCTTATTCCTCCCACTCCACTATACTTCACTCCTCTCTACACTTAGTCCCTTTCTCTCCCCCTGTAAATCATTATAACCCCATCTACGTCCTTAGCTCTCCTCCTCAATTAGCCTGTTTACTTCCACTACATTTCTCCCTTCAATACCCCCATTCTAAACATGCCCTCCCAAATCCTTTATACTATCTATGTCCTTGCTCCCTTCTTGTACTACTACTTCCTCTTTATTATGCTACTTCTTACTCTTCCAAAACACCCCTATGCCTACCTTCTACTCAAACTATCCCTTGCACTCACCTGCAACCATTTCTATCCACTCACTTCCACAACATATCTTCCTCTCTTATTCCTCCTTACCTACTGTACCTATTCCATCCCAAACACTTCTCCACCACAACAAAAACTTTCACTCATAAACTACTGCTAGCCCCAAACAGCTTCCTAGTACACAAACCTAAAAGGCTAAAAGTTATTCCCTGTAATGACCTAGCCTTATCTAGAGATATCCATCCCAACCCTGGCCCTTGCCTCATTACTAACAACTCCTTCCCTCCACCCCCTATTTCTCCCTTTGCACACAATGCTTTCCCCCCTCCCACATCTTCTTCTGCTTCCTCTCTTAACACTCTTAAGTTCTTCACTATTAATGCCCAGAGCTTTAATAACAAAATACATCAAGTACAAGCTTGGATTTGCCATAACCAATCTGACATCTTAGCCATCTCTGAAACCTGGCTAAAACCCCATATTGCTGACTCTGAAATCTTACCTCCTGGTTTCCATATCCACAGAAGTGACCGATTAAATAAAAAAGGAGGAGGCACTGCCAAAATATGCTCTAACCTTCTTTCCTTAATCCCTCTACAAATCCCAACTCCACAATTCATACATTCTAAACTAACAGCTAGTCTCCTATGATTAAATAAAGATAAGAATATCTGCATTATCTCCCTATATATCTCCCCAAGCGACAACATTTCTACCCTTGAAAATATTCTTTACTGGGCCTCAACTGAAATAAAATTTGAAACCTACATTCTAGGTGATGTTAATATTGATTGGAATAAAATCAACTCGCCTTCCCCCTCCCTATTCATTAACCTCTACAACTTCACCCAAGTAATCCACTCAACCACTCGTCCTAACAAAAACCACCCCCAGGATCCATCATTGACTAGATCCTAGTCTCCCACCCAAACAAAATAATTCCCTTTGGCATTATCCCAGACACCTTTAGTGACCATCTCCTCGCTTTCATTCATCGCTCAGCTAACTCTACCCAATATCAACACCATTATATCCACACGCGTAATCTTAGCAACTTCAACCCCACAATTTTCTCAAACATTTTTAAACATATTAACTGGCAAATCCTAAACACTCTTCCCCTTGGCAATGCTGTAGAACATTTTAACTCTATCTTCCTAAATACTCTTAACTCCCAAGCCCCTCCAAAAAACAAATGAGTCAAAGCTAATTCTGCTCCTTGGCTGTCCAAAGAAACAAAACAAATCATGCATCGCAGGGACAAATCCAGGAAGCTTTACCAGAAAAATAAGATTTCTTCTACCTTGCTCCAATACACCCAACTCCGCAACCAAGTAAAAAAAAAAACTAATCACCTTGGACAAAAAAAACTACTACAATAAACTTCAGTCCAACAATAACAAGAACCCAAAACAATTCTGGAAATCAGTTAATTCCCTACTCCATCCAGGGTCCAGGAATAATCCCTGCCCTGACCCCAGTATAACTGACACAAAACTGAGCTCTCACTTCAACACATTCTGTACAGAATCCATAGCTAAGCTAACCAAATATTTCCCTAACAATAATCCATCCAACTCTCTTCCCTCAAATCCCAACAACCCTAATAACTGTCCTCTTAATTTCCAGCTCAAACCTGTTTCAACCACTTTTATAAAAAGGCTCTTATCCAAACTAAAGCCATGCTCTAATGCCCATGACAACATACCCTCCTCCTTCCTCAAATGTGCTGCTGAAGGCATTGCTCTCCCAATCAGCATCCTAATTAACAGATCCATAAAAGAGTCGTACGTACCCAAACTTTGGCGTTCAGCCTACATTCTACATCTTCACAAAGGAGGCAAAAACACCAATATTTCCAATTTCTGCCCCATTGCCCTACTCTCACCAATATCAAAAATTCTAGGAAAATGTGTCCACCACCAACTTATGCCTTTCTTAACTCAGAACCATCTCCTAACACCCACCCAACATGGCTTCTGTCCTGGCCACAGCACCATTACTGCCTTACTATCCTTCTTAGAAACAGTCAATCGAGCCTGAGATTCTGGACTACTAGTATCCACAGTACTGCTAGATCTTTCTAAAGCTTTTGACACTATCTCCCATAAACACCTTCTCTTTCATCTCACCAACCTTTATCTCTCCCCTAATACTCTATCCTGGTTCTCTAGTTACCTATCAGACAGATCTCAAGCTGTCAGATGGAAGAACTCTACGTCCTCCTCCTTGCCAACATCCACCGGTATTCCCCAGGGGTCCATCCTCGGACCCATGCTTTTCAACATCTTCATAAATAACCTTCACACTGTCATCCCTGACACAACAGTTATCCAATACGCAGATGACTCTACCTTAGTCCGTGCCGCCTCTAACCTTCCTGAACTACTACCCAAATAGCTTTTTCCACTACTGAGAACTGGATGCACCAAAACCATCTCTCTCTCAACACTAATAAGTCTAAAATACTTCTTTTCCCTCCCTCCAGGGCTTTCTCTTTTGACATAAATGCTTTCAAAGTCCTAAGCCAAACCAACACTGCTATAGAAGTGGTCCCTTCTGCAAAACTCCTTGGCATTACCATAGATGAACATCTTAAATTCGATATCCACATACAACAAAACATAAAGAAAACCCACCAAAAGCTAGGTATGCTCTGTAGGAATAACTGCTTTTTCTGTAACTCCTCTAGGCATACCTTAGCAACTACCTACCTTCTACCTTCTTTACTATATGGAGCCCCTTTTCTAACTAACCTGTCTTCTTCCAACACCTCTAAACTCGAAATTTGCTATAATAAGATCTCTAAATTTGCAACTAAATCCAAAACCTCTACTCATCACTGCCTTACCCTACAATCTCTGAACTGGCTAGAACTCTCTAACCACCTAGACTATCTCCAACTAACCACCGCTCACAAATTAATATTCTACCCAGATAAATGCCCAGCCTTAACAAACATCCTTCCCCCATACATCCCAAATAGATCTCTGAGATCTGAACACCAACATTTAATCTCTATCCACAAACCCAAATGTCCTGCAGGCCAGCTCCTTCACTCTTAATCTCTAGGCAAGAAGTGGAACTCTCTCCCTCCTTCACTTAGGACTATACCAAACTCCGAATCCTTCAAGACCCAACTTTTCTCATACCTGTCTTCTAAATGGAAATGTTCCTGCTTTCACCCTATGTAAATTCAAGGGAATTTTCCCATTGAGCCCTCTATTCTCCTTGCTCCACACTACCCTCAAACTATTATTTTCTATTCTCCTAAAACAAACTTAAGCTAACATTCTCTGATTAAGCAATTTCTCTCCCTTGACTCCAAGTATGTAAATATTGTAAATATCAAGTAACCTCAGATCCTTATATTACAGACAGTTGACACTTGCTGCTGTGACTGGAAGTACCTGTAAACTGTGTTCTCTATTATCTTTAATTGTGTTTATGATGTACATTTTATGCATTTGCATTTCCTGACTGTATGAATTGTATACATGTATTTTACCTTTAACATTATGTAACCTTTATTGTATCGTATTGCTTATGGAGCTTTTCTCCCCGGGCCTCCACTGAAAATAGGCACGTTCTGGCCCAGTGGACTTCCCCGGTAATCAAACTGAAAATAAAATAAAAAAATAAAATAAAAAAAGCATCTGTAGATGAAATTTATGCAGTGGCCACTTGTTCAAATCACCAAACCTTTATCACTCCTCACAAGTTGGATTTGGTCTCCAGAGGAAGAGCCTCCTTTGGTTTAATGATTCTGAGGAATATTCTTCCATGAGTCCACCTGGAATAAAGGTAGCTGGGAATTCTGTCCCATATGTGAGGACGAAATGAAAAATTGACAATATCAGATAAAGAAGTTATGTACTTATCATAATGTTCCATCTGTATTGTCAATTTTTTTAATTTCTCCTCACAATCTCTCCCTCCAAGTCCCCCAACCTATGGTTTCTGTTAGAACAGGAAGTATAAATTGTTTTTGGGAGCTTTCCCATACTCCAGAAATGGTCTCTTGCAGTTTATTTTTATATTCCTTCCTTTGTGAGTAATCCTAGCAAACAGGATCTGAGGTAACAAGGAGAGGTGCATTGTCTGTAAGGGGAGGTATCCAAGAGCTTTTTGATGGCCACTAGCTTAGTAATGGCCAAGTGGGATCCAAGGGTTTGAGTATGAACCCATATGTGAGCAGAAATGAAAAAATCGACAATACAGATGGAACAGTATGGTAAGTACACAACTTCTTTTTAATACCAGTCTTTCTAATCTCATGCACATTATCCAGGTAGTCTCTTATTTTCTCATTATCACTCTACATTTGCCCCTGTTCTTGTTCTTTGAGATTCCCCCTATTCTGCAGTACTTTAAACTTTGTCAGCCCCTCTAAATAATTCTTGTTACTTCTTAACCATATCTCGTTTTCTTTTATTTCTACCCTACTTTAAACTGAATTTTCATTTTATCCTAACCCTTAGCTATATTTTCTGAAGAAATTTCTATCTATTCTAATAATTCCTGAATAGTTTCCACTTCCCTTTCCTTAAATTTCTCTATGTTTAGTAGATAGGTGGGGACATGACAGTGTCACATTTTTATTTCATTACCCTGCATTTTTATTTTAGTTATTATTGGAACATGATCTGAAATAAATACTGGATGTGTATTAAAATGTTCAATCAAATACACATGTTCCTAGGAAATATAATTTCTGTCCAGCCTAGCCCATTTTGTCTACCTTGGGGAATAATATGTAAATTCTTTCCAAGCTCCTTTTAATGAATTTGCATCTTCCATACCAAATGTTGTCATGAATGTCTTCAACAATCTACCCTGCTTTGGATATTTTCCCTTCTATGCCCCTCAGATACATCCTCACTGCTGCAAATCAAATTTCAGTCCCCACATAGAAAATTACCATTCCCTGCTAAAAGTTTATTATTTCTCTTAGAATTTTTTAAGCTCAATTGTAGCAGTCTTAGGTGGTATATAAATACATGCCAGCATAATCCTCCTCCCTTGCCAGTATCCCTTTACTACTACAGATATTCAATTATTATCTGTTTTCCTGTTCTATCACTATTGGAGCTCCTCTAACAATTAATGTTAGTACTCACCTTTTCCTTTGTCCCATATATTCCACTGAATAACTATCCTGAAATCCTTTCTTTAACAAATTCACTTGCACAGTTCTTTCCAAATGTGCCTCCTGTAGTTGCAGTCTGCATTTTTAATATGGTTCACTACTCTTTCTTTTTGTGTATACCATTCACATTCAAAGTTAATCTGAGAAGTGGTGCCATTATGATAAGAAGTTATTATTCCCAACTATTATGTATAACAGTTTTTTAATGTATAGTTTCAGATTTTGTGTTACATGCATACAGTAATGTTTGGCAATTTGATCTTTTATACAGTTGTTACTTGATATATCCATTTTGAACTTATGTTACATCTTACAAGACTATTCATATAATGAAAACTGTCAAGAAAAAGAACAAACACATCCCATAACATCCCAGAACCTATTACCGTGATATAAACATCTTCAAATAATGAACTTTAACCCTTCTAAAAGAAACATTTGACTCAGATTGACAGTTACTTACAGACTTTAATTAACCTATAATGAAGGTTATCCATGCTAAGATGCATGGTACAGCCTGTGCTTTTACTTACACTAAGTGCTCTTTTTCTTATCTTTATTCCTCTCCCAGATGTAGAAAACAACTTGAATGCCTTCAGAAAACATTATTTTTAGCCATTGAAAGAAAAAAGTATTCTGTTTTTATTGCCCCTTGTCAGATTGCCTCCATAAAAACATGAGAACCAGATACATAGTTGCCTTCAGTCACAAGTGTCTCATGTTGCACTGTGAATATTTATTTGCTAAAGGAAAACATTTCATTACACTCAGTGTTCTTTTATTTACTTGCTTCCACTTTACACTTGTTGTTAGATCAAGCCAAGGGTCATAATTCTCTCATTCCCTTATGGAAAAGTAAAAAAAGTCCATTGCTTTTACTTATGTCATGCTCTGTATAATTTTACAACCTGTCTCTCATTTTAACAACCTAAGATTGTAACCTGTTATCTTTAACATGATTTTGTCCAGACTTTCTTCTCTTTTAAGATTACAATGCCTACATTTCTTAAAACTATACAAGAAAGAAGAAGGGGGAAGGGGCACCTGTTTACTTTAGTATCCCTGTAAAACAAAAATAACTGAAAATGCTTTACTATATAACATCCTGTATATGTGATATGTTATGCAAATTCTGTTGTGAATAAAAATTGTTTTATTTGCGGTAACCTCTTTCCCTCTTCTTCCCCTTTCCTTAATATTCTTCCAACATTAACAACATGAAGTAGGGCATATGCTTTGCAGTTCCATACAAGTTTAATATATGTCAAAAAATTCCATTATTTCCATGTTTTCTTGTTCCACATATTTCAGAAATGTGACTGATACTTTGCAATCCCACATTTATTTAATTATTTCTGACTGGCTGGTTTTCTTCCTGTTGATCTGCATCTCCCAGCTGCAGTTTCTGGTTCATTTCCAGTGTACTCTTGGTTCTTTTGATCAACTTCTGAGCTTTTCTCTGCATCTCAAGCATTTTAGTTTGGAACACTGGTAAAGGTTAACTGCCATAATCTCTCCATGAGCTTTATTTTCAGAAGAATAAGAAGTAGAGTCTCTTTCTGTTTGACAGCTCACTTTTTGTTGGGCAAACTTTTGTATTTCCTCATTGCATGCTCGGTCTCAAGAAATTACTTTGATCGTCCAGGAAAAAAGTTTCTGAAGATAGCTAGATATAGCAGCTTGAATCTCACACCTGCCTCTGTATATTCCCTGAATGATGGAATAAATGTTTTCTGCCTGCGTACTGCAAGTAATCATTTTCCACAAACTCTCTGTCTTTAACTTTTAATACTTTCTCTCTCTACAACAATTTTGCCTGAATCTACTCTTTCTGCTTGTAGGCTTGCATCTTACTATTAGAAGTCGTGGCTGATTTCTCATGGCCAGTTTTGGGCTATACACATGCTGTATCATTTCAACTAACAAGTGCTGCTGTGGAACACCAGTCCAGTTGCTTATTTGTGCTTTCCTTCCACTTTCAGTGGTACAGCAGAAAATCTCAGGTTTCCCTTATGTGCTTTGTCCTTTAATTCTACCATTTTTTGAAACCTCTCATCTTGATCAGTTTCATACTCAGCCAGCCTTTTCATTTTGACCTCTGATTTTTGCAGTTTCAACAGCTCATCTGAATACCTGTTTAAAGTTTCTTCCATTTTTCCAACCTTTTGCTATTTGAGTTGATGTATTCCTTCAGTTTTTCATTTATATCAGTCAGCCCTGGGCTCACTTGCCTTATTTTTTCCTCTAGATTGCTGGAAGTCATGTATTGCACCAAAGATGGAGCTTAAACTGCTTTTTGCTTAACATCTGCAAGACTCTTCCCAGCCAGTGTTTTCTCCTCACCATTTGTGGCTGATTTTATTTCAGGTTCTCTAAAAAAAAATTTTGTTGGCATCAGTGCACTTAGTAAGTACCTGAAATTTACCCAGAAAGACAAATTCATTGTCTCTGTTTTATCAGTTTCTGTTTTCACACTGGGAGAGCTGAAATTAAGCAATTACTTAATGTATAGCCTTGTTAGAGGATTCTCTGCTAGTTATTTTCCTTAATGTTAAGGCCACAACATCAAATGTGTACCTACCTTATGAGATATATAAGTTATCATAAGATATGTCAATGTGATTAGAGCCTTTACATATGATTTTTTCACAGGGCTAAGATTAAAGTGCATTTGTGACCTGACACATACAAAGCTGAATAAAAAAACGTTTACTGTCATTTAAATATAAGTCCTAAGACCAGCTGGAGATAAAGAAAAGCTTGCATATTAAGACATCCCCAGTGATATAATCTCTACAACTTTGCAGTTATCTTTAAACTTAGTGATCTATAAGGATTCACAGGATCTGATGATATCTGATTCATCCCAAACAGCAAAGTACTAAGATCAGAAGACCCCAGTATAAACATTGCTAGGAACAGGCATGTGCCCAAGCAAGCTATGTTGCAGTCTCCTTCTACCCAACTTACTACCCATTTTATATTGTATGGATTGAACTCAGTTTACTGGGTCTTAATGGATGATCTTATGAGAGATTAAATAAAAAAATGGTCACATCCAAATAAACAGATGAACAAAGCATTGTCTAAAGAGAAAAAAATAGTTTCAAAGTAGGTGATCAAATTTAGAAGACAAGCACTTTTCATGATGATCTGACCTAGTTCTAAATTCCCAGTTAAACACTGTATATATAAATAAAGTATTTTCTGCATAACCCTACACAGGTTTCAGGTTAAACCAGTTAGCCTGAAATTGTTAAGAGCTGTTAAATAGCCTTCTTTATGAACTGGGGAATGCCTAGCTATTCCATTGTGGGATGAGCTATTAATATAGTAAATATTATCAAATAATAAGGAAAATAGCTACTAAACAGTATAATTTTAATATTTGTCAACAAACTCCATGAATATTCTTAGGGTGCATTTTAAATCTAGGCCCTTATTTATTAAGTGGACTGAAAGTTAAATGATGATTAATCAGTAGAGGAAAATAATTCAAGAGTAGAACCATATTTAGTGTTATTTTGACTGGTAGTAATGGAAAGAAAAAAGAAAAGTTAAACATATTAAATGTATGTTTAGAATCAGTACAAATTACTAAGTTGAGACCACATGATAAAGGAACATAATTCTTTATGATGATCTTCAAGGATGGCCACTGTAACAGTAAATCCTAACAATCTGATTTACCCATTTTGTGTGCTGTTGTATTTCAGTCACAATTTTTGCAGATATTCTTACTTCCAAGTGCAGACCAGTGCTGATCTCCTGATAGCATTTGTTGGAACTTAGGCTGGTGCTCAAGACACTCATGCATTGCCAGTGTTCCTAGCAGCCTTCTTCATTTATTCCTGTTGCTTTCAGTAATTCATATTCCATAGCAGCATTAGAATAAGTTCAACCACTTAATGGCTCATGCCCACTCACTGCTGTTTTTCTTAAAAAGCTCTTCAAACTTTTTTTGAGGAATTAACTCCTACTGTCTGTTGATCATCAGACCCCTATCGGCCAATCAGCCCTACTGGGTGAGAGTTGACTATGAGGGGTCATCATCTAGCTAGCCATCCAAAGCACTTTTTAGTTTTTCAATTTTTCTCCCTCAGTTCTGACCACACGCTTAACAAAATGCCAGAGAAGAGATGTACATTGGACTGACCAGAGACTGGAATAGGCATTACCTCCAAGCAGCCTTGCATCTCCCCCTGCAGCACAGGCAGTGGCCTCTTCATTCTCCACCAGGGAGATCTCATCACAATCGGTGCCTTGGAGTGCACACAGCCTCTGCATCCCCCCAGGAAAGGTGAGTAGGTTATGCTCCTTCACTTCTCCCCCTCTCTGCCTGGATCCTCCATTGCTGAGACTGTTAAACAACCCCGGTCACCTGGGCTGCAGTCAGGGATTCATCCACCTGTACCACAGAGCCAGGCTATCTTCAGTCAGATATTAATAAAATATTATATATTTTAATAGTGCTATGCTACTACCAGTCTGTGCAACACAAGTAGTGCGTTACAACTGTTTTACTTGTTAATTCTTATTTTAAAAAGGTGACAAAAGTAGATACAAAGCAATAAAATAATAAAGTGGTGAAACTCAGTAAGGCAAATATTAAATGATGCACAAAAAGAAATGAAAACATATACAACCTCCATTTCCAACGTCATTTTTGCTGAAGGTGCTAACACTCAGCTTCCAAAGCATGTCTAGGCAATGTTGACAGAAGTACCAAAGTTCTCATTGAAGTAATTCCTGGTGAATGATAAGATCTTTGCATCTTGTTCATTACCTACTTTGGTATCTTCTGCAGTCATGTTAGGATAAGACTAGCTCATCACCAGTGTTTAGACCATCTGTTATTGTATTTGATTTGGGCCCTTTCTTCATGCGGCCTTCCTTTGCTTGAAAAACCTTTGCTAGACTGCATTTTGATTTTTGACATGGCATTGGAAACCAGATTAAAACAGCAGAGACCTACATTGGTATTTTTGCCGGACCAGTGGAAAGAATACAGGATGTAAATTTTGCAGATAACTGTGAAGGCTCATGTAGAGAACAAGGGAAAAAAATGTGAACTTATTCCCTTATTTATCTAGTGAAAAAATATCCTTATATGGTGAAGATTCTTTGTAGCACATCTAAAGAATTTGATGAGTAAATTTTTCATCTCATTTCTTAGTGATTCTACCAGAAGATATTTCTTTTGTGGAAGTCTTAAGTTTTATGAGGGAATTTTTATCTGGCCTGTACAGAACCCTCTGCTCTGAAAAATGATAAAGAAAGATTATGAGGCTTCCAGATTTGAAATGGGCAATACCTTCACTTTACTGTTCAGGATGTTTTAAAAGCAAAGAGTGAGTATTGTAATACATGCTATTGTTATTATTGTTATTGTTGTTGCTTAAAAAAAGTATATATATATATATATATATATATATATATATATATATACATAGTTGACTGTTAGCTGTTTCCTTTCTTGTTGCTGATTAGTGCTAACAATGTCTTCCAAGGATTCTAAACCCTCCAGGTTTAAAAAATGTGATGAGTGTGGACAAAAAATGTCCATTACTGATAGGCATACCATTTGTGCATACTGCTTAGGACCCAGCCATCTCCAAGAGTCCTATGCAATTTGTCATTCCTTTAGTCACAGGACTTTGTTGGAAAGAAAGAACAAGCTGATTTTGAGAAGCCTTTTGAAACCCCCCACATCTCCTAAGCAAACCAAGAAGGTCCAGGTTCTTCTATATCTGGCCAATCCCCTTCCTCAAAATCAGATAAGTCGGGGAAGAGGTCTTCATCCTTCAGTGCTCTGCCAGAGCCAACCAAAAAGATGCCAAAAGTTTCCGCTCCAGAACTGAAGGCTGCCAGATCCAAGAGGCCTACTACATTGACTCCATTAGTGTTGGTGCCGGTGGAGTTTCAATTGCGATGCCAGTCCCCTAAATTGGAACTGGTATCCCCCACTCTCAGGTCACCATTGCTCCAGCCCTCCAAATCTCCTACCCCCTCGACTTGATTTTCCAGGAGCCTATCCAACGACAATGTGGATTGTGTGGTGCAAAGGCTAAGGACACTGGCACTTGCCAGACTGTTATCGGATCCAACCCCGAGGGCTTCGGATCTGACCAAATCCTCGCCTTCAGCATCAATTCCTCCTTCAATCTGACCACGGACTTTGGAGCTGCAATGTCTTGAACTGATCTTCGTGGAACCATCATAACTGAGACCTATCACCAGATCTTCTGATCCAAACATTGCTCCAACATCCTCAGTTCCATCGGAACTCGAGGAGTCTAGGAGCCAAGACTCTCCAGTCAGGTGGGGAGGGGAGTCAGATCGGACAGTCGTCGGATCCAAACTTGCATCTCGGGGAATCGGCTCTGGTGAGCTCGGCTCCTACCTCAGCCTCTGAGCCATCCCCCTTGGTTCTAGAGATTCCCCTCCAGTTTTTCAGAGCCAGGAGTTTCCTTGGATCAGGAGCAGGGAGCTTTCGATGTGATGAGAGTGCTGTTTCCATAGACAGCTCCCCTCTCAGGTCTGGACATTCCTCCCCCAAAGGCACCAGTATCTGTCTATATACCCTTGCATCCAGGGACGCAGAGATCCTAAGCCTCAGGATGCCCCACTGGGTGCCCCCCTCTTCCAAAATCTCTCCAGAGTACCCCACCTAAGAGGTCCCTCAGAAGAGCTTATGCAAAAGGAAGCATTTAGACTTCCCATAGAAGTCTATCACTTCAGATACAGACCTCGCTGAAACTAAAGGGTCCCCATGGTCACCTCTTGATGATAGCTCCTTTGGAGACATCTTGGAAATACTTAGAGAGGCGACTGGAAGTCTACCAACCCTTTAGCAGAGGAGTCTTGTCTACCTGAAGGCTTTTGGATCTCACCCTTTCTCCACTTGGGTATCTCCTCCTTTCAATGTGGGAGTCTCTAGATTCTGTGGAACCAGTTCCTCGGAGGCCAAATAAGTTCATTACATCTCCTTCGATCAAGAATTTTCTAATTAAAGGGGTCCCAGTAGATGCTATGGTAGTGGCAGCAGCCACCAAGAAGGAACTCTCAGAGATGTCTTCTTCTGTCCATCCACCAAACAAGGAGTCTCACACAATGGACAGATATCAAAAACACATTTTTTCTTCAGTGACGTTTGTTGTTAGGTCACTGAATTACCGGACTCATTTCACCAGATTACAGAGAGATCTCCAGAAAGAGCTAGGAGATGCTTCCCAAGGTTCAGTAGCTGAAGTGGTGTCAGAAAAAGTTTCCTCTCAGCCCTCTACCTTAAATTCAATGGTCAAACCCTCCATGAGACTGATCTCTTATGCAGAGGATGGAGTGAGCAGAGCAGCAGGGTTCAGGAATTTCTCTAAGGAGACATTCCTGGATGCACTTGTGTGACTTTGTGGAGCCATTTAAATCTTCCTTTGTGAATGCCCCATTTGATGTCTCATCCCTGTTTGGGCCTAAAGTCAAGGACACACTAACCTGGTGTGAACAAGAAGGAAAGACTCTCTCTCTGCCGTAGGAGTCCATTTTTCTCTACCTACCTACCAGACCTTACTCCAAAGGTCAGAAAGGTAGCGGGAAATGTTGTTTTGAAAATCCCAGAGAACTTTCCAGGACACACGTGGTGATTCTTCCCCCTAGGGCAGAAGGGGAAGGGGTAATGGAAGATGCTGACCACACAGCAGAGGGGTTCCACAGAATCAGGGTGACTGTGAATCCTTCTTTTGTAAGCCATTTCAGCACTCCTGAAGGAAGGCCCACCTGTCCATCTTTGGAGGCAGTTGGGGGTTGCTTATCTTTGTACCCAAAAGCCTGGCTATCAACAAAAGACAAGTGGTTATAAAGCATCATATCCAGAGGTTACTCCATACCCTTTTCCTTCCCCATCCCAAACGTAAAAAAAATCCCAGATGTTCCACCCAGTCAAAGGGAACAGGCAACTCTAGAAATTCAAAAGTTGCTAGAAAAAATGACTCATCCAAACAGTCCCCTCAGACCAAATAGGATCTGGAACTTACTCAAGATTCTTTTTAGTTCTAAAGAAAACAGGGGACTGGAGACCAATTCTAGATCTCAGCAACTTAAACAAGTCTGTAAGAAAGTCCAGGTTCTGGATGGTAACACTGCAGCCAATTCTTCCTTTGCTGGGACAAGACAATTGGATGTGCTTGCTAGACCTCCAGGATGAGTACTACCACATAAAAATGGAGAGGTGATCCAGGTGACATCTGTGCTTTTGGCTGGGAACCAGCCACTACCAGTTTCAAGTTTTACCTTTGGCCTCACTACAGCCCCCAGAGTGTTCACCAAGTGTATGGCAGTAGCCATGGCTCACATGAGATGCCTAGGATTCCAAGTTTTTCCATATTTAGATGACTGGCGCCTAACCACCACCACTGAGCATCTACTAACAAAAGCGAGAGACACCACCTTGCAGCTCTGCTCTGACCTAGGAATCACAATAAACCATGAAAAATTTGCCTTGCTGCCATCTCAGCATAGCATTTTTATAGGAGCAGAATTAGAGACAGCAAAGAGGTTGACCAAACTTCCCCCAGAAAGAGTACAAGCTCTACAACATCAGGTCTTAAGTCTTCTTTCCAAGAAAAAAAAACACAAGCAAGGACAGTTTGGAAAGTCCTGGGGACCATGGCAGCAGCAATACCCTTGATCCCATTAGGACATCTGCACATGAAAATTTTCCCGTGGCTACTGTCCACTCATTGGTTAATGCAGGAACTGCCCATGTCCCAGAAAATATTGATAATGGAGTCTTGCAAGAAAGACCTTTGTTGTTGGCTTTACTCCACTCATGTGACGCTAGGTCAACCTTTTGTACTTCCCCAACCACTAGCCACAGTGACCACAAATGCTTTTCAGATAGGGTGGGGGGGAATTATCTTGGAAAGCAGTTCAAGGTACTTGGCAGGATCACACGGCCCATTTGCACATCAATATCCTAGAAATGAGAGTAGTGCTTTTAGCGTTGCAAGCATTCCAAGACTCTCTTCTGCTAGAAACTCTTGCAGTACAGATGGACAACATGTCAGTTGTATGGTATGTAAACAAGGAGGAACCAGATTTTACCCCCTTTGTCAGGAGGCCCTGAGCATATGGCATTGGGCAACCTCCTCCCAATGCTTTCTGATAGCAATGCACATCCCGGGGAAATCCACCGTGATTGCAGACAAACTCAGCAGGGCAAGTCTAATGCCTCATGAGTGGTTCCTAAAACATGAGATGGTGGAAAAGATTTTCCACAAATGGGGCCAGCCTTGCTGCAGCCTTTTTGGCACATCCATGAATGCCAAATGTAGCAGCTA
The DNA here is from genome assembly GCF_019279795.1 of Protopterus annectens. Lineage (NCBI taxonomy): Eukaryota > Metazoa > Chordata > Ceratodontiformes > Protopteridae > Protopterus > Protopterus annectens. The sequence continues at coordinate 355,847,843 of NC_056751.1, forward strand.
CTTTGCCCTGATCCCCCCTCTGGGGAGTCACCAAGGGATGCACTTCTATACGATTGGCCCTCGGGTCTCCTGTATGCTTTTCCTCCCTTTCTGTTGATACCCAAAGTTCTTCAGAAAGCCAATTACTTGGGAAGGGACTCGATACTCATCGCCCAATACTGGCCTCATAAAATTTGCTTCCCCCTCTTGTGGCCTTATCTTCGGGAGGAGCCTTGGATTCTGGACCCTGTTCCAGACCTTCTGACTCATGCTTCAGGAACACTCCATCCCTCCCTTCAGACTCTCAAATTGACAGCTGGGCTGCTCCAATTTCAACCATAGCCAGGCTCCCTAACCTTTCTGAATCAGTAAAACATATCCTAATTTCTTCTTATAAGGCTTCAACAAGAAAAATATACAGGAGCAAATGAAAGACATTCTCTTTATGGCCATCTCATGGTCATATTGACCCTTCCTATGCCCCAGTAGGTTCCATTCTAGAGTTCTTGGTGAAACTATTCAATGAAGGTGCAGCCGCAGCTACTATTAGAGTTCAACTAACAGTGATATCCAGTTTCCATTTAGGTGAAGCAGGCCTCAATATTATGTCTCACAGACTATGCAAAGCCTTTCTTAAAGGTACTTTTTACTAAGACCATCTATTAAAGACCTTCCTATACCATGGGGCTTGAATTTTGTCTTATCCTGTTTGATTTTTTCCCCTTTTGAGCCAGCATCATCCTGCAATTTTTGACTTGGAAAACTATTCTTTTGATAGCTATTACTTCTACTAGAAGGGTGTCAGAGCTGCAAGCCTTGTTAATAAAGCCCCCCTACATGTTTTTCCACAGAGACAGAGTTTCCGTACAAACAAACCCTTCCTTTTTATGCAAAGTATGTTCAGAATCTAATTTAAACCAATCCATAGAGCTACCAGTATTTTTCCCTAACTATGGAAATAAGGCGGAATATATGTTGCACCAACTGGTTGTACATAGACAATTACACTTCTACTTACATAGAACAAAGAACATCAGAAAATCGGACCAACTATTTGTATCCTTTTCAGATACAAAGAAAGGTGCTCCAGTCTCTAAAGTGACACTTTCAAAATGGCTCTCAGATTATATAACCTTCATTTACAAATCTCAGAATAAAGATTTTTCCCATAGAGTAAAAGGTCCTTCTACAAGAGCCATTGCAACCTCTTCTGCCTTTCAATCTAGACTGCCTATTGATACCATTTGTGCTGCAACAACATGCCAAGGCCACATACCTTTATCACTCAAAACAAAGTCGATTTGGCTTCCAGGAACAGGGCCTCCTTTGGTTCCACAGTTCTGAAGAATATTTTCCCTTGAGCCACCCAAGAAAGATGGTGCTAGGGACACTGCCCCAAAGAATGAAGGCAAGATAGAACAACATCACATAAAGAAGTTATGCACTTACCATAACGTTCCATGTATACTATCCATCTCTCCATCATTCATACATCCCACCCTCCTTCCCCCAGCCCATTGCTCCTGGAAGACTGAGTTGATGCAATTTCTCTGACCTTCTTGATTGCACTATAAGGCATTAAACGACTCTTATTTAGTGTTTATATATATATATATATATATATATATATATATATATATATATATAGATATAGATATATATAGATAGATAGATAGATAGCTGCAAACAAAATCTGAGGAGCTCTTCTAGTGCATGATGGGATAGAGTTTTAACCACAAGGTAGTGGAAGACCTCGAGCTTGTGTATAAAGCTGAGTCAGATCCGAACCCAACCTAGTAAGAATGAAGGCGAGATGGACAACACACTTGGAATGTTATGGTGAGTACATAACTTCTTTTCTATACACTGATAAGAGCATATGATAATGCTGTAGATGCTACATCAAATAGAGCTGTGTCAGAAGTAGTGCTAAGAAAACTAGAATGGCTCAGAACAGAGTCTTACAGTGAGGATGTCAGAGACAGACTGCTTAATGCTCCAGCAACACAAGAGGTCTTGCTTGGTCAAGCAACAGTTGATGTTATTGTTCATTTGGAAATGAAAGGTAAAACTAGGTCTTATTTAAGACAATTTATGATGTTCATCATTAGATCACCATTGCTGTAACTTCTAGCTGTACAAGACATATCCTGCCAATGATCAAGATGTCTGAAGAGTATACAAAAGCTTATTTGGGTGCTTTCCTTGCACCAATACATGTGTTGGAGCACAAGAGTGCTTATATAAAGAATTTCCAGTATAGTACTGCTTGAATAACATGGATTCCTTGGACTCACCTCTCTGGTTAAACTAAAGTCAGTATCAGATGTTGTCCATTTTCATCTGATTCAATAAATGGGACTTGGATCTGACTCAGATCCAGCCTCAGCACTTCCAAACCTTCAGAGTCAGGGCTCTGACTCTTCCTCTACCCATAATTCCCTTACCATCCTCAAATGGGTCCCTATCACGTAGTCAAACTTTTACAAGTTCGAACCTCATATGGCCGAGACCATAAGTTCAAATTTGTAAAAGTTCGAGCATTTCAATGGAAATCTCCATAAGTGGAGGTTTCCATTTTGTTCAATGGGGTGCGATCTCAGAGTTGGTATATTTAAGTAGCATGGGGGTGTGGGGGCACAGGGGGGCATGCCCCCTGCTTAAAACAGTTTATTTTGTTTTCCGTTGTTTTTTTGGTTTGTTTTTTTTATCCCTAGTCACAGTTTTGTAACTTCGAATATAATGGTTTGAACATTACATGTTCGAAGTTATAAGACTGACTATGTGATATAGACCCTCCTCAAATTACCTAAGATCTCATTTGTCATGTCAACTGAACAGTCACAGAGGCTCTGATCTCCATGCTGGGATATGTTTTGTTTTCATTCACTTTCCTAGAGTATTCACATTCTTAAAACTTTATTTTTCTAGTTAACTTTAACTTCATATTTCCTCCTCTGTTGTATATTTAAAGAATTGTACTATTACTAAATATATATATATATATATATATTTTTTTTTCCTTATGCCACTATTTCTAGGCCTTGTTAGGTGTTAGACTACTTAGAATAGTTTTTGGATAGCAGTTATTTTATAGTGCTGTTTGCTGTGCTTTTGTAGTGGTTGACTTATCCTTCCTTTCTGTAGTACTCAATTATGGTTTACTGTCATAATCCAGAAATGCACTCCATTGAATGGTGCACCATCAAAATACAGTTTTCAAAATGGCTAATCATCGAATGGAAGCACAGCGAACTGCATCACTGAACATTGAAAGGCATATTTAATCCAATGGCCACATTTCCATAACAGCGAATGTCGAACCATCTATATTAACATAGTTTGACAAGGGGGCAAAAAGCCTTTTTATTTTCAGCATTCCGGTTTGGTAACGTGACCATTCGATTTTAGGCACTTCATGGTTTTATAGATTCATAGGTTGGTACTAGGCTATTGGCCCTAGGGCCTATGCAAGCCTAGCCATAACAATTCCCTGGCTATTTCTTCCCACACTATTTACTTCTCTGATAGTAAACCCTCAATTATGACTGAAAAAAAGTTATAAAAAGTGTGCTAAACATGGCCATAAAATTCCCCCTCAGGACCCCCACTCCCTTTGTGTGTACTGTCTGGTTATAGCACATTTTGACACTGAATGTGAAGCCTTTATTTCTTCTGACCAGAAAGCCCTTCAGGGCATAAGAGACAAATTAATCTTAAAGGATTTCCTTCTGGCTTCATTGATCAAATCAATGCCTTCTCCAACTTCTTCAAATCTAAATGAAAAAGAAAAGTTTTGAAGCTGAAGGACCCTATTCTTGAAAATAAGACTCCCAAGAAGGGCATGGCGAGACCCAAGAAATTGTCCCCAGACCCCACAGCTTCTGTGGGTCTGGAGCCAAAGATTTAATTTTGAAGTCTTCAGAAACAAAGCCTCAGATTCATTCACCGTCTCTGCCTTGACTTTTTTGCCCCAGAGCTGGTTAGTCCTCAACTCCTTTCTCCTATTTTACAACATTGATCCAGGGCATCATCAGTTGCTTCTTCCAGATCTACCTGTTCTTCAAGGAGCCTCACTGAAGCAAAGTTTGACACAATGATATGGAGGTTTCTTCAAAGACAGATACAGTTGGGGGGTCCTCCCGACTCCATCTCCTATGGTAGAGTCAGGAATATTGCCACTGACCATTCATTCCCTTTACGACTCTGTTGCAATATCAACCTTTAGAACCAAAACTCTCAGAACTGAGTATCTCTGGAGAATCTATGTTGATGCCAATAGTGGCTTCTGCTTCAGCCCTAACAATCCCCCAAATCTGTCTCTCAACTCTGACTTTGTCAGATCAAGATGAGAGCTGGAGTCAAAAGCTTTGGAACTGGTGCTCAGGCAGAGGGGTCAACTCCAAAACTGTTAGTGTTCTTTCCTCTCGGGGCTTTGGCTCTCGATAGATCAGCTTTGATGTTGGCCTTGGAGATGGGACAAGTTGGAGCTTCAGGGTCTCTCTCTGTCCCATCTATTAGAGGGACTTTCTCAGCTCTGATTTCCTCCATGGCTTTTGAGGCCTTCCAGTGGGTCTTCTGAAAGTTGAGAAAAGAGGTGCCTCCATCTTATGTGGATCCAACATGACCTCAAATGTATTCTGCTCTGAAATCTGTGCCTTTTCATCGACAAGAATAGACAGCTTCCAAGATCCTTGGGGATGTTCTCTGCTTGAGCTCCCAGTCTGATTCAGACCCATCACCAGATATTCTCCAAGGATAGATACATAGAAAGCAAACTTGCAAATGGAGTCATTTGGAATCATTTCCAGAATCCATCACAGATGTGGATTTGGATAAAGAGGAGGGCTGTCCTAGATCCTCCTTTGGAGACGTCTCTTTTGGTGAAATCCCAGAATTGGGAAAACAGAGAAGGGGATGGTGCACAAATATGACTTCACTAGAAGAATTCATGTTCCTGGAGGCTTTTGGAAGTGGCTGTTCTACTACCTGTGTGGTTCCTCCTCCAATGCTCTCATTGACTCGGTAGTGTAACAAGTTTGGAAGGAGTCTGAAGCAGGAGCACCAATACTTATTCATCAGATAAAATTCTAACTGCACCAAAAGACAGAGCACATTGCAGTAAAGGTCCCTCCCCCCATAGATGCTATAGTTGTAGTGACAGCCATGAAGAAAGAACGCTGCAAAGAGATCTCCTCTGTCCATCCACCTAACAGGGAATCCCAGGCTTTGGACAAATTTTGAAAATGGATATATGCTTCAGTGACTTCTTCCCTGAGAGTGCTGAATTACCTTGCTCACATCATTTGATTCCAAACAAAATTGACCAAGGGGATTAGCAATTCTCTTTCAGGTATTTTGCTGGTGGATATCCAGAAGAGAGTGGAATCCCAGTTGTCTACCTCATTTTCTATTTTTAATGTTTCCATGGCCTGCTTACGAATTCAGCTGATGGGACAGCCAGAGCAGGTAGCAGCATAGCAGTATGCTTCCATGCCTGAATATGGTTGCATGATTTTGTAGAAGGCTTTAAGACATCCCTCATTAATGCCCCCTTTGATGGTACCGCCTTGTCTGGTCCAATAAGTGAACAGGATGGCAAGACCCTTTCTGCCATTGGAGTCCACTTCACTACACTTCAGGAAGCTTCTTTAGGAGTCAGTGGGGAGGGAAGAAGATGTGGTTCCAGAAATAACAGGGCTCTAACCAGGACACATCTTTGGCAAGACCACAGAGTTCCTGTGAGAAATACCAGCAGAAAGAAGCTCCCTTATCCTAGTCTAGTAAAATTTCAAGGGTACCAATTAAAGAGACAATCCTTTTGAAGCTGTGGTCAAAGGGGAAGAAATTACAAACAGAAGATGCTAGAGTCTTTGTATACAAGGAGTATTGTAGCTCCACTAGATTTAAAAGAAATATATGTATCCCTGTTTTTCAAAGTTGCAGGTCTGAAGTTCAAGCATTATATCCAGCAACCTTAAAGTTATTTTTACATCAAGCACCAAGGTTTACGTTGATCCTCAGCAGACACTGACTGACTTGGATGTTTTAATGCAAAACAGAAACCTAGTAATTCTCAAGACATCCAAAATGAACCCAGACACCATAGGGCTAAGTTTGAAAGTGCAGATGATGAAAGGTTACCAGTTAAGCTATTCCTAGTTTTTAAAACAAATTAGAAGAAAAGCAAAGGGAAATGAGGAAAATGTCTGACATAGTGATGGATAATGTTGAAGGACTCAAGTCCTGTCTGCAGCAGCAATTTAAAAAAAATACAAGAAGAACTGTGACATTTACAACTTTAAACCAATATGGCTTTTTATGGTGATGGGGGGCTGAGCTGAAATAAGGAAAAAAATCAGCTAGTTCTAGATGATGTTAGTACAAAGTAAAACTGAAACTAGATTGTAACAGTGACTTCTAGTTTTAAACAAGTTCTTTTTCTTTTATCTTCTTTTTTATATATTTATATTTCCTTCATTATGTGCAGTGGCAGCCATGTGGACAGACCATCGAAATCCCCAAGAGGATGCATGTTTTGGAAAGGGGAGGGAAGAATATAGTGAGCTTTAATTTTTGAATGGTTAAATGGAAATCCTGTGAAAGCTACTGATAGCAAGGTAATTAATGCTATTTAGCAAGAAGGGGTAAGGAACATTCTGCAGTAATTTGGAATAGGAACTATTAAAGCCCTTGTAGTAGATAGTAGTGTGCTGTAAAATACAGAGAAGTGAAAGCATACAAATCTGAGTAGGCAGCTACCTACAATATCTCATGCCTAGATGACTAATACCCAAGGGTGGGAGACTTTCAGAAGAGATAGCACCGGGTACTCAAAATACAGATCAGTCTGGATTCAGACTGAGGAGAAGAGTAAGTCAGCTCTTGTTGCTTGCATAGCCACAAAATCTCCCAATGAGGGTACGGCATAGAGCTAAGATGAGCATCTCCCAACTTCAAACCATGAAATATTGGTGGGTACTTTTCCGTTATCGTGGCAACAGTGTCAACACGATCCTTCAGCTGTAATCCACTTCTTTGACATATCTGTTGACCGGATATTCTCTTAATCTGTTTAAATAATGAGTTTTAAAAGAAAGAAATTAACTGTATTAACTTTATTCACTCTATTGATATCTGGTTAACAAATATGTGAAAGAACTGGATTGCAGCTGAACGGTCATGCTGAAACTGTTCTCCCGAAAAGTTACACAGATAGAAATACATAAAAAGATGTCTTCAGACAGAATCTTTTCATTATTAACTATTGGTGTCAAAGACTCTAACAGTAGAAATCATGATGTCGTTGAATGAATGCCAACTTAAGCCTGTCACATCATTGACGCTTTCTTTATTCAAGCGGATTTCTGTTCTCTAAAGGGCTAGTGCAGTGTTGTTCATATCACCCGAACTTTGCTATCTACATGTTTTTTTAATTTTTCTTTTTTCTGAAGTGCTTGAAATGTTTGGGATTGGGCTCAGGCTTCACATCAAATTGTACTCACTTTGTAAAATAAAACATACATGAATTTATACACAATGGTTGTTGCCATTTTCAAGAAATCCTTCTCAAAGCAGTAGATGAGGCTTTAAAAAGAAAGCACGTACTACCGAACAGCTGTTTCTAGGATGACGATCATATCTTTTCAGCTGTCTTTAGGGCTCAGTGACTGCATGCGCATCCCATGTATGTTTGTAACTTTTCATTCTGTTATGAAGAAAAGGGTTCACATCATCAAGAATTTCTTTTTTCTTTTAACTATTCTTTTCATGGCCAAACAACAGCAATGTGGTTCATGAGCTTGTGAATGCAGTGTCTTGCCATGCATTTCCGATGTTAATCAGAAAACATAAAATTAAATGTACAATATGTATCCAGAAGAGAAAAACCTTTTATATTTTACAATTACCTACTCATATCATCAGAGAAACACTTGAAAAGACACTATATTTGGAACTGTCTAACCACATTTAAACTGTTGCCTCAATAATGGAAAAGTACCTGTTGGTGTATATAATACAAGTGCTTTTTTTAAATAAAAGGATTCTGTTAACCTCTTAGGGAATTTAGACTTCCTCAGTACCTCCCAAAGGGATCCTCACTGAACTTTTAAATGCTTTCTCAATGTTTAGACTTACTAGAAGGAGGAGGAGGAGTGGAGTGTCCTTCTTTTCAGCTTCCATCTGAATTGAGTCTTTCTAATGTTATCATGTCTGCCTTACCAGTATAAAGACACATTGGTTGTAGTGTATAAGCCTATCAGCTAGTATTGACATGAACACTTTATAGTCATGGTTAAGAATTGGTATTGTTCTATAAGATGAAGCCATCACTGAATCTTTCCATTCTTTCAGTATACTTGTCAGTGCCACTGTTTGCCAGCTCCCAGGTATATCCTGAACTTTCAGAATGTTGTTAAATAAGATTGCTTAAATCTCTATTTATTTCACCTTTCCTCTCTAATTATTTGTTTGCAGTACCTTGGTTCCTTAGCCAGCTTCCTCCAGTAAATTCCAGATGCCTCTTGCCTATTCTCCTTACCCAGAATTACAGTCATCCGTATTTGCAGAATATCCTTTTTCTGTTCTCATGTTGGCTTAGTTCTTAGTATACTTTCTGCTACTTTATGAATATAATATTCTGTATGACTATTGCTATTCTTCTTAAGGATCTACATTCAAAATCCTACTTTGTTCTTATTTCTTAAATTAACCCCTGCTTCATCATCATCCCTTTCTACTTTGAACTGTAACTTTCTGCTTGTTATGTATAAGTGCCTTAACTATGTTCTAAAATATCCTTTCAAATCAGATAGTCCTAAACCTCCTTGTTCTATTGGAAGGATGAACTTATCCCACTTGGCTCTTGTCCTCTTCTCCTTCCAAATAAAATCCTTTAATGCTTTATTAAATGCTATCAACTTCTCGTCTGGTTTATAAAATATACCTCACCTGTGTATAAATCTAAAGGGACTAAAAACATTTTTACTGTTTATAGCTTGCGATCCATATACATAGGTAAGAGCTTCCAGTTTCTCAGTTTTTGTATTATTTTTGTTTAGTCTCTTCCCTTATATCCTTAGCTGCCATAACCAAATCCTTTTTTTACCCATACTCCTAAATACTTAATGTTATCATGCCCCCATAAATATGTGTATTGTTAAACCAATTCATGTGTGGGTACACAGCTTACAGCTACAGCGTTTGTTTTATCTTCATCAATTTTAAATCCTGAAAAAAAATCTGACTGGCTTAGAATGTTCCACAACACTGAGAAGTCCTTTCCTGGTTCTATCAGGTACATAATAACATCATTTGCAAATAAAGCCAACTTTTCTTGAATATCATGCCAAGACATTTCCCTGCGAGCTACATCGCCGATACCAAATGGCTGCAGTAGCAATTTGCCGTAGAGCAATACGGCTGAATAGCATAGCCGCTGCTGCTGTAACCTATGCAGAGAAATATTTCTACTGGTGGTGATCCTTACAGGCAGCTGCCCAGCTATATTCTAGCAGGGACGGCTGTACTAGATGTGTACCGCATTCTGTATTCTCATGTAAGTAATGCATTTATTGTATTATTATTTTATTTTATGTCACACGTCTGACAAAATAAATAAATAATAAAATAAATGCATTACTTGCATGAGAATACGGAATGTGGTACACATCTAGTACGGCCGTCCCTGCTAGAATACAGCTGGGCAGCTGTCTGTAAGGATTGCCACCAGTAGAAATATTTCTGTGCATAGGTTACAGCAGCAGCAGCTATGCTATTCAGCCGTATTGCTCTGTGGCAAATTGCTGCTGCAGCCATTTGGTATCGGAGATGTAGCTCACAGTGAAATGTCTTGCGAGCTACACACCGGAACCCAATTTCTGTCTACTCTAACGCAATTATTGTATTTTGGGGAATAATATGTAAATTCTGTCAGAGTTCCTACTACTGAACTCACATCTTCCATACCAATTATTTTCATAAATTCTCCAGAAAAATCTACCGTCTTTGTTTTTATTTTCCCTTCTAGGCCCTCAGATGCATCCTCACTGTTGCAAATCAAATTGCATTCCTCAACTATAAGCAATATTCCCTGCTGAAAGCAGATTATTTCTAAAAAAAATTAAGCTACATAAAATCAGTTTTAGGTGGAATATAAATACATGCCAACATAATCAATCTTCATCCCTTGCCAGTAGCCTCATACTACCACAAATCTGATATTATTATCTTTTTTGTTTCCTTTTCTATCACTAATGGGGCTCCTCTAGCAATTAATATAAGTACTCATATTTTCATTGTGCCTGATATTCTGCTGAAAATCCATCCTGAAATCCTTTCTTTATCAAATTCACATGCTCAGTTCTTTCTAAACATGTCCTCTATAGCACTGCTATTTGTACTCTGCATTTCTTAATATAATTGCATATGTAACTACATGTTCTTTCTTTTTTTTTTTTACCAGTGAGACCATTCACATTCCAAGACAATACGGAAAGTGTCACCATTGCAATAATAATTCATTATTCCCACCTATTATATATCACAGCTTTTTTAAAATGTCTATTTCCAGCTTATGTTATACATGAACTTGCTAATGTTTGGCAGTTTAATCCTTTATACAGTTTTTCTTATCTTCAGCTTTGGAACTTATGCTACATTTTGCAAGGGTTTTTGTTTTAAAGAAAACTTTACAAAAACTGTGTATCTCTTCAAATAATGAAGTTTAACCCACCTAATAGGAACAGATGTCCCAAATAGATGCAAACACAATGCTTTAATTATCCTAAAATTGAGATTATCCAGGGTAAGAAGTATGCTATTACCTGTGCTTTTACTCACACTAATTGGGGTCTGTTCTTTTTTATCTTTATTATCCTCCCAGATGTAAAAAGCAGCCTACATTCTTTCAGAAAACACTAACATTTAGCCTTGAAGAAACCAGTATTCTGGCTTTTTATTTCCCTCTTATCAGGCTTGTCTCCATGGAGATAGAAGAGAAAAAAAGTTGTGCTCAACTGCACACTTCTAAAGACAAGCTGAAACGTTTATTGCTAAAGGACATCTTTTCACTATATTCAGTGTTCTCTTATTTACTTGTTTCCACCTAAAAATTGTTATTAGGTTAAGCCAAGGGTCTTAAGCCAGATATTCGCCTATGCAAAAGTGAGAGGAAACAGATCAGCCCTACATATATTGTGATCTGTCTACTTTTGGACTCCATCTCCACTTCAACAACTCATATTTATTTAATTATTTGTTTATTTGACATTTGTTAACCGGGAAAGTCCACTGATCTCAGAAATCCATTTTCGGTGGAGGCTCGAGGAGAAAAGTTCCACAAAAGTGACATACAAAATTAAATATTCAAAGTAAATTTTTAACAATGAACATACAAAAAGAAATATGGAAAGTAAATTTTTAACAAAAACACATTAAATCAATTAATTAGCACAGCATCATAAAGTTGGCATGTTGTTACATGCAGAGTAATATATGGGCCATATAGTAATATATGTGCTATATATGGTATGTGCATCATAGTGAAAATATGGGCAGAGCGTGCTACTGTTTTTAGCTGACTTGAAAGGAGAGTTCAGTAGCAGGAAGTATAGTAAGAAAAGTTGTAATATTTGCTTGGAGGTAGAGAAGTGATGAATATGAATAGAAGAAATAGGCAGTTAGGTGATAGAGGATGGTATAATGACAGAGATATGAAAGAAGGAAGGATGGAGGTATAAAGGATAAGGTATGATGACAGAGTTTTGTTAGTAGGAGGATGGAGGTACAAGAGATAAGAAGGTAGAAGTATATTTATGGAAGCCTGTGGTTTTGTATACAGGGACAGGTGCGAGTGTTCAGAAAGTATTTCTTTAGAGATATTTTGAATGTGTTTAATGAATTTAGGAGGGTGATATCTGGAGGAAGGGCATTCCAAATCTTAGCTATGGCATACATACAATTTTTTCAAGCACGGGCATTAATGCCCTTCTAGCTTGCCAATATACCAAAACACTTGTTCCCATAATAAGTGTCCAGGCTGTTTTTTAAAAAATATCCAAACTAGTACTTGCTTTAATGTAATTTGGTAGTCTATCAGATGTATCAGATACTCTGTCAAAGAACTAATTAGTACACTTTTCATTCCTGTAGAATCTTCTACATAGGTTGTCTGGTGATTCTCTAGTACTTTTTGATAACCCCAAATATTCCCAGAGGTAGTTGTCTGTAAATGCCCTATATACCCGAATAAGATCTCCTCTTAGATATCTGTAAGAGACACTGTACAAGTTCAGATATTTTAGTCTTTCATAATAACTTAGATTTTCACATCCATGGATGCCCTTGGTATATTTCTGCTGTACTCTTTCCAGTTTACACATGCTTGTTTTCCTATAGGGTTTCCATATTGTTATTCTATACTCAGGTTTGGGTCTAATGTAACTCACAAACGATTACTTTATGTTTGATTTCCTAGACTTTATAAACCTTTTATACAGCCTATAGTTCTATAACTATCATTATCCAACTTGTTGATATGATTAGAAAAACTAATAGCCGAATCTACCCATATACCCAGGTCCTTAAATGAGTCTACAGTTTCAATCACTGTGTGCTTTATTAAATATTCACCTTTCAGTTTATGTCTCCCAAATCTCATATGCTTAGTTTTTGATATATTTATCAATATATTATTCTCCTGTGCCCAAATGGTCAGTTTAGTCAAGTTATTTTGCAGACATGTCTTATCTGTAACACTTGTAATGAGTTTACCCAGTTTAAGGTCATCTGCATATAGACTGTAGAGCACCTCAGGTGAAAAAGTAAGGTCTGAAAGATACAATCTAAACAAGTAAGGGCATGGACAGAGCCCTGTTGGATACCCTGACTGTAACCAAGGATTTCACCTCTCCAGTTGCTGTATGATACTTGCCATGTCCTATTTTGTAACCCATGCAGCTATCCATCTTATCAAAAGTATATCAATATCTAGTTATACTAATTTATTGATCAGTGTTTTGTGTATGACCCTGTCAAATGCTGAATTTAAATCTATATAAATTACATCACAGCATGATTTTTATCCATAGCTGTTAATATATTGTTATAGACCATCATGTTACAGGTGGTAATATAACTATTTTCAACATATGCATGCTGATATATGGTCTGACAGTAACTTATCCAATATTCCCTTCTCCATTATTTTTCCACAAGATGAAAGTAGACTTAAGGGGCTATATGATTCTGGTTGTCCTACTCCCCTTTTCCCTTAAAGACGGGTTTAATAAGTGCATGTTTCCAATCTTGAGGAATCTCCCCATATGTATATGACCTAGTGAATAATCAATATAATGGTAGTGTAAGTTCTTGCTGATGTGTTCTCAGGTCATTGTTACTAATTCTGTCTCCTCCCTATGCTTTGTTTGGATCCAGTTTGCACAGTTCTTTTTCAATATAATCTAATTTGATTTCAGTATCTGTGGTTACCTGGATGTCACTAGGAAAACTTATCACCCCTTTTGTGGAGCCAAACTGTTTTGCATAAGATTTAGTAAATATATCAATAATCTGTTGTGTCTGAGAATAAATTTTAGAATCTGCACACAGTTTATCAATCTGTGTATCCGTACTCCTTCCACATCTTATGTATCTGTAAAACGTTTTCCTATTATGCTCAATATCTTTATATAAAGGCATAGGAGTATAGGTTATGTTCAGCTCTTTTACAGCCTATTAACAGACTGTTCCTATATACAGACTATTAGCTGAAACATGCTTCACTTTTTGCATTGTAGTGCTTACATTTCCTAATACTAAAAAAGAAGAAAGAAAGAGAAAAAAAGGCATTTGTTTACTTTAGTATGTTCATCACATACAACTAAAAGGCTTTACTATATCAAATATGGAATTTATATTGTGAAAAGTTTCATAGAAATACTGTTAAGAACAGAAATTGTTTTACTGACAGTTACCTCCCCCCCAGTGTCCTTCTAAACATTAATGGCATGAAGTGAGGCAAATACATTTCCGTTCCCCACAAGTTCAACAAAGTCAACAAAATTCCACTCTTTTCACTTTTTCTTATAAAGTCATATTTCACAAATGTGATTGGTGCTTTGCAGTGTTACATTTATTCACTGATTTCCATTTTGCTGGTCTTCTTCCTGTTCATCTCCATCTCCCAACTCCAGGGGTTGGGGCATTTCCAAGGTAATCCCAATTTTTCTAGTCATCTCCTGTACTTTTGTCTGTCTCTCAAATATTTTCCTTTGGAACAATGGAGAAGGTTTCATTGGGAAAAATCTCTCCATGTGCTTTATTATCAAAAGAATGAGAAACAGAGTCCCCTTGTGCTTGATGGCTCACTTTTTGCTGGACAGACTTTTTTTATTTCCCCCTTAGCCTGTTCTGCATCAAAAAAATTGCTTTGATCCTCCAGAATAAAATATTCTGAAGATAGCTGGGTACAGCAGCTTGAATTTCACACCTGCCTGTTGACATTCCCTGATTGCTGGAATAAATTTGATCTGATCTTGTCAGTTTTCATTCTATCCTCAACTGTTGGGTTCACATCCAGTCCTCAGATCTAACTTGGCATTAGTTTAGCTCATGGCCACTAAAAAACTCCCATAATGCACCAACTGCTATCATACCTCAGATCTCATTTGCTGCTTTCACAAACTGACATGGTTATCTTGAGCTCTTGAGCAATATTTCATTTTCTGGTAAGTGTTGCACTCCTATCTTTACAAACGTATTAACAGTTATCCGTCCTTCACTTTACACTTAGTGTAGTTCTTTATTATCATGGTTGGTATTATTTCTATTTCTTTTTCGTCCTTGTACACCTTTTGTGTATTTCTTGACACCATTGTTGGTGTCTTTCTCTCTCTCTCTCTCTCTCTCTCTCTATATATATATATATGCTTTCTTTCTCTTATTTAATTTCTTGTTATTGTGTGCAGGATGTCTAAAAAAGATCCTCCGGGATTTAAAAAATGCCAAAAATGTGGGCACAGATTGCTCCTGTCCCATGCCCATACTTTGTGTCCATTGAATGGGCCTAGACTACCTTTCAGATGATTCTGCCAGTTGTAAAAAGTGCAATCTGCGTGTTATTGTGGACAAAAATAATCGGATATTGAAGAGTTTACTTCCAGCTTCCTTCTCAGAAGCTATTGCTATGGCTCACTTCCCCAAACTGAAAGCAAATGAGCCTTCTGCTAAGTCTCCAAAGCCTTCTGGATCATTGACTTCATCTTCCTTGGAGCCGTCTAAAAAGAAACGTAAATTGGATCCAAAGGCTGCTACGGTCCGTCTGCCATCAGATCCAACAAAACCCTTCTCAGATCCAAGCACTTTGGATTTGAGGCCATTACCCAGAACCAGATAATACCTAGTCTGGATCTGGTACCT
Source organism: Protopterus annectens (assembly GCF_019279795.1). Taxonomy (NCBI): domain Eukaryota; kingdom Metazoa; phylum Chordata; order Ceratodontiformes; family Protopteridae; genus Protopterus; species Protopterus annectens. The sequence continues at coordinate 355,863,242 of NC_056751.1, forward strand.
TCAAGAGTTCCTTCCCCCTTTTTGGAACAAAGGGACTCTAAGTCTCCTTCTCTAGCTTCCTCTTCTTCCAGGAGTTTGACCAAAACTGATGTGGACAGAATGATGAACTGGTTTCTCTCAGCACAAATACAGATGGGAGTTCTCCTGGCTACTACCCCTTTGAGACAGGAAGCCAGTTCTTCTACCACGCCACCAATTTCAGCTTCTTCTCTGATTCGACCGATCATTTTGGAACCCCTGGATCTGACCCTTCTGGGTCCATCTGGTTCAGATCTGAAGATATCCTTACCTTTGGATCAGAAACTTTCTCTGAGTGCTCCAGCTCCAATGTGTCTGCAGCCAGATGACTCGTGGAACCAAACCACTCCTGTTGGGTCCAAGATGTTAGAGTCGATGCCAGGTTTTTCAGAGCAGTCTGTTCCCTTCAGCATTGCACAGCTCAGCTCTGACTTCTGCCTCAGGTAGGTTGCCTTTGGGACAGATGAAACTGATGGGCCAGAAGCCTGGATTCTCAGCTCCATTGTTTTCCTTCTCCCCAGAGCGCTCTGCCTTTCAGGTAGTGAAGAGAGTGTTCTCTGCTCTGGCAGGATGGATGGATCCTACCACCTTGAATCTTACATCTGGATCACAGATGTCTTTTCTCCTTGAGCCACATCATTCTATGCCACAAGGACAGCCAGCTTAAAGTCTCCAAGCTAAGCAGGGTTTTACAATATCTTCCTTTACTTCACTGTAGCATCACACCGAGGAAGTCCCTAGAAAGAGGAAGTGCAAGAGGAGGCACTTGGACTCCCCTCAGGATATTGATTTTGATGAAGGAGAAGAGTCCCCAAGATCATCACCTGAATGATGTCTCATTTGGAGACATTCTTGAGATCCTTAAGCAGCGGGGTGATTGGTTCGCCAATAACCCTTCTCCAGAGGAATCATTATTCCTGGAAGCATTTGCAGCTGGCCTGTCTATCTCCTGGGTTACTCTGCCCATCAATGAGGTCATTGACTTGATCTGTAGGTGGGCATGGAAGGAGCCTGACTCAGTAGAGCCAATCCCGAAGATACCAGATCGAATTCTGGCTCCACCTGTAGGCAGGGAATACTGAAGCAAGGGGATGTCCATGGATGCTGTGGTCATGGCAGTGGCTACAAAGAAGGAAATTGCTGAGCAAATTTCCTCTGTCCATCCCCCTAACATGGAGTCTAGGGCATTAGACAGATTTGGAATCATGTGTATGCTTCACCAACTTTTGCCCTTAGGTCGCTGAACTATCTGGCACATTTTATGAGACTATAAAGGGATTTAATAAAGGAATTGTCAAAATCCCTTTCAGGGACCGATATTGCTGAGGCTCAGTCTCCTTTAGCTTCGCAGTTGGGTACCCTACTGGCTACTTTCAAATTTATTCATAAGGCTTATCTCACATGCAGCTGAAGGTGCTTCAAGGCTAGCGGGTTCAGGCATTTCCATTAGAGGACATGCCTGGATACACTTGGGTGATTTGGCAGAGCCCTTCAAGTCCTTGTTTGTCAATGCACCCTTTGATGGCAGTTTGGTGTTTGGCCCTAAAGTTAAAGACACCCTCTGCAGGTGTGAAAAAGATGGAAATACCCTCTCTGCAGTGGGCATGCATTTTCTTAACTCCTCAAATCTCTCTCTAGGACTCAACGAGGAGGTTGAAAAATGTGGTTTATGAACTCCCAGGGTCCTTTCCAAGATCCACGTGGAGATACTTCCTCAGGGGCAGAGGGGAAAACTAAAATGGATAATGATGCCCACACAGCAGAGAAGGCCTGCAGAACAATGGGTGCAGAGATTCCTTCTCTGATAGGTCCTACCAGTGGTCCAGAAAGGAAGCCTGATTGTCCACCTCTGTAGGCAGTCAGGGACCATTTATTCCTGCACCAGAGAGTCTGGCTAGATATAACAAAATATACATGGGTGCAGAGGATATCCAAATTAAGGGGAACCGGTGGAATGAGAAACAACTGGTCAGGTGCCATATGAAGATATTTTGGAGCCTTCCACGGGAAACCAGTATAAATGTTCACTGCAAGGTAAGAAACATGAAACTATGGAAACTCTGACACAGTCAGTGTTGAGGAGTGATAGGCCAGTGAGTTCCCATATGACAGAACAATGGATGACACAGGATGAAATTGAAGAGACTGTGCCACAGGAAGATGCTATAGAACTTTATATAGAATGCCCACAGGAAATGGAAAGCAAGCAATGTGCCTTCAGTTTAAAAGAAAATGAGCTAAGAGAAGAGTTGCTTGATTTAATAGAGATAGACATATCAGGATCAATGAAAGAAATAGACTGCAGAAGGTCATTAAAACCCAAAAGGTCAGACGTTTGATAAAACAAATGAACACACTAATTAGGACTGTCCATAGAGATCCATGTTATATAAAGTAAACAGGATATATTACTGGGCAGCCAAATTGATAATTGATAAAGTTCTACCACAAGAACACAGAGTAGTGAGGGAAAGGAAGGGGAGAAATTGAATACCATCAGTGAAATATCGAATAGAGAAAATTATAAAGCAATTAAGACAAGAAGTGTCACTGTTAGAAGAATACAGAATAGGGAACAGATTAAAAAAAATACTATGAAAGATAGACGTGATAAAAGCATTACACAGTATTAGAACAGACCAGGCTCTATCATGCAGTATTGCAAACAAACTCAAAAATCTCAACACAGGCTGAAAAACTTAAAAGAGATGCTAATAAATATAAAGGGAAAGTACAAAATAAGCAATTTATTGATGACCCAAAAAGGTTTTATAGAAAATTGGGAAACAAGGTAAAATTAATTGAAAGACCTCCAAAAAAAAGAAGAAATAGATACATTTTGGAGAAGTATCTATGAAGATCCTGTGGAACATAACAAATATGCTAAATGGATAGAAGTAAAAGAAAGAATAAGAAGTTTAAAGATACAGGATATGAAATGGGATGAAGTAACAGCCAGAGAGATTAAAACAAAGTTAAGAAAAGCCTCTAATTGGAAAACCCCAGGCCCAGATGCAGTATCTAACTTTCCGTTAAAGGTATTAACATCTTTACATGAAGATTTAGCCATGCGTAAGAGCTATTTATATGCACACCTCAAACAGACACCAACCTGGCTAACAATTGGAAAAATAATGCTCCTTCTTAACAGTGAACCTGCAAGCTACCCTAAAAATTATAGACCAATAATGTGCCTTCTGACGATGTATAAACTATACATGGGAATTGATGCTGACAGGGTTTATAGTCATTCAGAAGAAAACCCAATTATGGCAGTAGAACAAAAGGGCAATAAAAGAAAGTCATATAGAACAAAGGATCATTTGTTGTTAAGGTCATAGTGGAGAACGGTAAAAAGGGGAAGAATCTAAGTATGGCATGGATTGACTACAAAAAAGCATTTGATAGTATCCCACATTCATGGATAAAAGAATGCTTAAAAATGTATAAGATACACTCTACATTGATCGACTACATTACAGTGACCATGAAACAGTGGCAGACCACTTTGCAATTAAGCCATGCCAGGGATAAAAATTCAAAGAGGGACATTCCAGGGTGACTGTGTGTCACAGCTACTACTTTGCCTTGCCCTTAACCCATTAAGCTGTCTACTTAACAGGTTAGGCCATGGCTGTAATTTGGCTCCTAGAAAACAACAAAGTGTAAAGACTTCTCATCTTCTCTTTGTCAATGATTTAAAACTGTATAGCTCATCAGATGAGGAACTGAAAGCACAACTTCAAATTGTCAAAACTTTTTCAGATGATATAAGAATGTTATTTGGTCTTAATAAACATGCAAAAGCAACCTTTAAAGCAGGAAAACTGCAGCACAAGGGAAACATCAGTTTGAGACAAGAATGTGATATAAAAGAACTTGAGCAAGAGGGAGTGCATAAATATTTGGGAATTGAGGAAGGATCAACAATAAAACATGAACAAATGTGAATAACAGTTACTAAGGAATACTTTAGAAGACTTAAATTAACCCTGAAAACAGTATTGATGTCTAGCAACAAAATCCAAACTGTAAACCAATTTGCTGTTCCTGTCCTAACTTACAGTTTTGGAGTGACTGACTGACCCCACAATATGTTGGATAGATTAGATAGGAAAACAAGAAGGATGCTTCATGCTCACCAAATGATTTATAAAAATCAGTGCATACCAAGATTATATATTCCCCATTCTGAAGGAGGGGTGGGCCTCCTTGAAATTGATTACATGTGTAGATCTGCAGTCATGGGACTCCACACATATCTGTTAACCTCACAAGACCCAAACATAGTGAAAGTTTTGAAACATGAGGGCAATAACTCTAAGATGACTTCTCTGCTTAATTTAGCAGGATATTGGCGTTATGCAGGAATGGAAATTAAACCAGAAGTAGATAAAAATCAAGCAGCAACTGAATGTGCCAAAAAAAAAAGATAGAATATAAGATGAATGACCAGATGAGAAGGCATGAAATGTAGAAAATACATAAATATAATTGCAAGTATAGAAAACTCTTGGAAGAACCTCATGTTGATCAGGAATGAATGCAGGAATGGTTAAGGAGAGGCGAATTCAAACCAAGAGATGAAAGATTAATATTGTCAGCCCAAGATAGTGGGCTACATACACGCTGGTTAAGAAAGTCCATCAAACATGTGGGAGAAACAGACAAATGTAGGTTTTGTAAAACCAAATTGGAAACAGTCACACACCTCATTTCTGGTTGTGTCATAGTAATGGTACATTTTTGTATATTCTGTATTTCTTGTTTTTTATTTTGTTTAAAAGTTTTTGAACTGTACAAAAATATCCTTGTACTTTAAATATGAGGGTGTGTGTAGTCACATGTTTAATTAATGGGCTTATGTAAACCTGTGTTTGAATGTGGGTGTATACTCTGAAGAAGTCTGCTTCCTACTCAGACAAAAGTGCTAAGTATTTTGATTAAACTACCATGTTTTATCTTTTTTTGATTCCTGCTGGTTTTTCTTGCTACTTGTGGAATTGGAATTTTCTTGATGCATATCAATGTCCTGGAGAAGAGAGTGATGCTCTTAGTTGCAGGCCTTCTAAGATTATCTCCCTTTCTGGACAATTATGATACAGACAGACAACATGTCAGTAGTCTGGTACATAAACAAACAAGGAGGAACCAGGTCTTACCGCTTGTGTCAAGAAGCCCTGAGAGTATGGCAATGGATGATGCCTTCCAACTGCTTTCTGGTAGCAATGCAAATTCTGGGGAACTTCAACATAATAGCAGACAAATTGAGCAGGTCCATTTTATTACCTCACGAGCGGTCTCTCAACATGAAAGGACGGAGCAGTGGCGCAGTGGTTGCATTGTTGCCTCACAGCAAGAGGTTCTCCAGTTTCATTCTCAGCTGGGGTGCCTTCTGTGTGAAGTCTGCATGTCCTCCCTGCATTCGTGTGTTTTTTCTCCGAATGCTCCGGTTTTCTCCCATGTTTCGAAGACATATGTTTGAAGCATTTCTCCCAGGGCCTCTGCTGAAAATTGGCTTTGTCCCAAGTCGGACTTTCCCGGTAAACAAATAATAAATAAATAAATGAAAGTGACAGAAATGATTATCCATCAGTGGGGTCAGCCTTGCTGTGATCTTTTTGCTTCTCTTCTAAACAACAAGTACAGCAGCTTCTTTGCCCTAATCCCCCCACCAGAGGAATAATCAAGGGATCCTCTACTCCACGATTGGCCCCCTGGTCTCCTCAATGCTTAATCACCAATTCTGCTAATTCCAGAATTGAGAGCTGCTTAGTTGAAAGGAAAGTCATCCTCATTGCAATTTATTGGCCTTGGCAGATTTGGTTCCCCTTCCTTTGGCCTCATCCCCACCTTGGATTCTGGGTCTGATTCCAGACTTCCTGTCTCACCCGACAGGCATGATTCATCTGAATATCTCAAACCTCAAGCTAACAGTGTTTCTCCAATTCCATTAATAGCCAGACAAAGGATGGTCTCTTCCCCTGTCCATCATATACTTTTATCTTCCCATAAGGCTTCTACAATAAAACTTTACAAAAGTAAATGGAAAAGGTTTGTTTTTTGAGCACATCAGAAACACATTGACCCCTTCTCAGCTCCCATACAAAGTGTTCCTGAGTTTTTGGCAGTGATTTTTAATGAGGGAGCTAGCTCCTCAACAATTAGAGTTGTTAGTAGCAATTTCCAGCTTTCATAATGGGTTTGAGAATTCTTCCATAGCTTCATCTAAGCTTTGTAAGGCCTTTTGGAGAGGCACCCTTCTGCTGAGACCTCTCTATAAAGACCCTACTCCACCATAGGATTTAAATCTGGTACCACAGGCCTTAATTTATTCCCCTTTTGAACCAGCAGCAAAATGTGATCTTAAATTTCTGACCTGGAAAACTATTTTTCTAGTGCCCATTACCTCAGCTAGAAAATTTTCAGAATGTCAAGCATTGTCCTCTAAACCCTCCTATTTGATTTTTTATAAGGATAGAGTATTATTACATACAAATTCTTCTTTCCTTCCTAAGGTAGCGTCAGAATACAGTATTAACCAATCCATTAATCTGCCAGTCTTCTTTCCTAAATTTACAAACAAAGGTGAATATATGTTGCATTTATTGCTTGTCCACAGACAATTACATTTTTACTTACATAGATGAAAAGAACTTAGGAAGATAGATCAATTATTTGTTTCCTTTGTAGATCTTAAATTGGGAAAATTAGTTGCAAAGGTAACTCTAGCTAAATGACTGATGGATTACATATCATTTATTTATAAAAAGTTGGACTGATCCTTATCAAGAACTTTACGAGCTTATTCAGCTTGGTCCATGGCTACTTCTACAGTGTTTCTATCCAGAGCTTCTATGGATTAAATATGTGCAGCTGCAACTTGGGCCAGTCCTCATACATTTATTACTCATTACATACTAGATCTGGTATTAAGAGGAAGAGCAGCCTTTGGCTCAACTGTGCTCTGGAATATTCTTCCTTAGAGACCACCGAGGAATTTAGGTTGCTGGGGACTCTGTCCGAACAGTTGAGGATTGAATGAAAATTGACATCAGATAAAGAAGTTATGTACTCACCATAATGTTCCATTTGTGTTGTCCATTTTCATTCTTCAACTCCCCACCTACCAACCTCCAACCTTTTTTCACAATTGATTTCTGGAAGAATGAGAGTTTATAAGGACACCACTGCCCTTCATGTTGATCTCCAGATATGGCTTCTTCTGTTAAGAATTTAATAGTACTACTTCCTATTTTGTGTCAAACAGCAAACAAGATCTGAGGTATGTTATTGGTTGGTGCTTTATGGGTAAGGGAGGAGAGCGAGCCTGTTTTGGTGGTCACGAGCTAAAGTAATGGCTGTGTCAGATCCAAGGATCAGATTCAAACCCAACAGTTGAGGAAGAATGAAAATGGACAACACAGATGGAATGTTGGGGAATAATAAGATGGCTGCACATTGAGTAACAGCTTAATTCTGGCTCTCCCAGTCTGAAAACAAAAACTTAGCAGAGAAAGCCAGTGGACCTAGATAGTTTCAGTAACTGACTAGTAAGTGCACTGCCTAGATACCAGGAAAAAAGAAATATAAAGGAACTGGAGGAAAATCAGCTACAAAAGTTGAGAAAAAAACACAGACTAGGAAAAGTACTGCAGTTGTCCAACAAAATGTGGGTGGTGAAACAGAAGGGGATTCTGCTTCTTGTTCTTTTGGTAATCAAGACATCAGAGAGACTGTGCCAGTGAAACCTTTCCCAGTGTTTCAATTGAAAATGATTGAGAGAGAAAAAAGCACAGAAGTTGACTAGAAGAATTGAGAGTGCACTGGAGATGAAGCAGAGACAGGGTTTTGGAGATGGAGATGAACAGGAATAGAATAAAAAATCTGGAAATATTGGACTTCTTGGATTTTGCTAAACTTGAATGGGACTCTAAAGCATATGCTCTACTTCACATCAACATTTGGAGAATAAAATAAGTAACCTGGAAATTGACAAATGTGGGACAAATCAATAATTATATTTGTGAAACAGGACAGAACAAGAAAATCTGGAAATATTGGACTTTGTTAAACTTGTAGGGGACTCTAAAGCATATGGCCTACTTCTTGTTATTAATGTTCGTAAAAATGCTCAGGAGAGGGGACAAGGAGGGAGAGAGTTAACTGTAAGTAAAATAGCCTTTTTTCTTAACACTATTACTTAAGTGGTGCAAAATTTTCTTTGCATGTTACAAACTAAAGTTTTTTTTCAGTTATTTTTAAGTGTAATGGGGATACTAATGTGAATAGGTGCTTCTGTTTATTATTTTTGTTTCTTCCTCCCTTCTGTCTTTCTCATTGTTTATTTTTAAGAAATGTAGACACTGCAATGTAGAAAAATGGGATCTGGTTAAAAGAGCATGATAAAAGAAAAAAAAATAGTGTTTTTTCCTCATTCTTGCATAGGGGAATGACTATGTTAGCTTTATATAGTTTTGACAGAAAGCAAGTAAATGAAAAAGAATATTGAATATTATAAGGTCTTTTTCTAGTAAACAGTCCTGTGTCTGGTTGTCATCTGATAAAGAGAAATGGCTTGGAGAAAATGTTTTCTGAAAGTATTCAAGTGTTTCCCAGCTGGAGAGCTATAAAGATAAGACAAAAACAGACAGCACTAAATAGAACCACAGGCTCTACCATGTGTCTTAGCATGGGTAAGCATTCTTTCTGTTTAGCTTGAGTTTGTGTGGCTGTCAGTTTGGAACTTATGTTCCTATTAAGGGTGTAAAACGTCAATATTTGAAGATGTACATAGTTTTGTGTGTTATTATTAAGCTAGTAGGTTTTAGGGTGTATTGTGTGTGTGTGTGTTTATTTGAGGGTTTCCAATAAAACAATGTTCTGCAAGATGTGAAATAGGCTCAAAAGGATATGACAAGAAACACTTGCATAAAAGATTAACCTGCCAAACAATTCATGCATGTAACACAAAAGCTGGAATTAGATACTTTACAAAAAAGATGTAATACATAAAAGGTGGGAATAATAATCCCTCATTAATATGAATCTTTCTATAATGTCTTTAAATGTTAATGGTCTCACAGATAAATCCAAAAAAGAAGAGTGGTGAACTAAATTAAACAGTTGTAGAGTGCAAATAACTATGCTACAGGAGACACACTTGGAAAGAAATGAACATGTGAATTTAATAAAGAAAGGTTTTCAGGATGGCTATTCAGCAGAATACCTGAGGCAAAGAAAGACAGGAGTACTTATATTAATTGCAAGAGGAGCTCCAGTAATAACAGAAGAGAAAAAAGACAATAATGGTAGATTTGTACTACTAAGGGGCTACTGCCCAAGGGAGGAGGATTACACTGGCATGTATTTATATTTCACCGAGAACTGCTATAATAGAGCTAAAGAAAATTCTGGGAGAAATAATCAGCTTTCAGCAAGGAATATTACTTATAGGCAGGGACTGGAATTTAATTGGCAACAGTGAAGATGTGACTGGGGGGCCAGAAAGGGAAATATAACAAAGGAAGGCAGATTTTTAAAGAAATTTATGAGAATATTTGACATGGAAGATGTGAATTCAGTACTAGAAATTCAGAGTGAATTTACATATTACTCCCCAAGATGCAAAAACTGGGTTAGGCTAGACAGAATTTACATTTCACCGGAACATGTGCATTTAATTGAAGGTCTTGATACACACCCATTAACTATTTCAGATCATGCACCAATAATAACTAAAATAAAAACACAGGGTAATGAAATAAAAATGAGACATTGACATTTCACACCTATCTGTTGAAAAGATAAGAATTTAAGGAATGGGTAGTGGAAATTATTCAAGAGCTATTAGAGAAGATAGAAACTTCTGAAAATAGAACTAAGGAGTGGGACGAAATTGAATGGAATGTAAAACTAGGGTGGAAATAAAATAAAGGGAGATATGGTTAAGAAATACCAAGAATTATTTAGTGGGATTGGCAAATATTGAAGTATTGCAAAATAGGGAGATTATTACAGAACAAGAATAGGAGCAACTTCATGCTTCTTAAGTCAGAAGTGGCTCTGATGCCCGTGCCCTGGCCCAGCAATCAAGGAGCCTCAATCCTCACCACTAACACCAGAGAGGGCATCTCATATATGAGGAAAGGACAGCAAATACACACAGTAAAGTGCAATTTCCCTTAAGAGCACACAGAGATCACAGTCAGTCTGGGGCTGGTCGCTCCCTTGCTCTCCAGGTCCCCAATAAGACTCCCCACTGGCACAGCTATAGGGTCGAGATCTCAGCCTAGCTGGACAAGCTAAAATCTCCAGCACCCTCTCTGTCCAGCCAGTGCTTCGTGTCCCTGCCCAAGTAGTTGGCACACACACACTTTAAGATAAGAGTTTATACAACTACACAGACACGTCTGGGGAAGGCTGGCACAGGTTCTCCAGCTGTGCCCCTTTTACCCAGACTATATGGTAGTACAACTTGCCACCACCCAGCTAATATTCATCAGCTACCCAAGGGCCCTTAAAAGGGTGTCCAGTTATTACTGTGCAATATTATTATCCAATTGGTAAGTGTGACTATTCAGTCAAAGCTTATTTGGAGTGACTTGGACAGTAAACTCTATAAATATGCAATGTACTCTAGAGCTTAAATTATCTCTACACAAACCAGCCACAGTTAAAAGGTTTTAAAATATTTAATAATAAATAATTAAAACCACAAGACAATACTTTCTACTACACAGTCAGTGTTAGTCAAGAGTTCAGAGATCACACAGAAATACTTAAAATAATTCAGTAGTACAGTTCTGACATCACAGAAAAACACTTAGTCTAATTTTCTAATTTCTTGCTATTTCTACAAAAAATACACTACTAAAATAACTTACTTACATAGATCAAGGCAGAGTGCTGCGAGTTGGATGATCCAGACAAAAATGATTAATGCCTTCTGATTCTCTCTGTTTAAATTGCTATTTCAGTTCTGATAAACATTACATCATCTTTTTATACTTTCCTGGTGTTCCCAGGCTACATATTAACTGCATTTACATTCTTAACATCTCCCTTTTGTTATCTTGCAGCTGGTCAGGAACAGAGCAATAAAAATACATTTGCATGTTTAAATCTAGCAATTTAAATCTTGGTTAAAACAATAGAAAGAATTTCTTCATCTAGACTTTTCGGCACCACTGCTACTTCAAAGGGTTACCACATGCTTTACTTTGGTCAGTAGAGTGCACTGTTGTCACATTTATTTCCAGTTCCACATGTAACAATATTTCTTTACATTTAAGACAAGCCTGTAGTTTACATTTATATTTACAAATGATAGAATTATCTGCACAATTCTGTCTGACTAGGCTGGCAGACTTCACCCTTCTCTACCAGTCTTCACAGTGGCAAAATTCATTACACCCACACAGATGGAAAATAGTAGCATGACTGCTGAATCATATACAAACACACTGTATAAGCACCTACATGAGTGCATGGACCGTGCCATCTCCAACAGAACCAAGATGCTATCCACCAGAAAGAGGAAGCCTGTCTGTTGGTCCCTGCCATAAACAAGCTCTACAACAGAAGGAAGAAACTGTTGCAGAAAAGAGCAAAATCCCATGATTGCAGGAACTCCATGGTCAGCCTCAGGAAGAAGCTGAGATCCCTTGTAAAATCCACCAAAGCTAGTTTCGAAAATAAAATTGCCATGGATTCTAAAGACAACCACAAAGCCTTCTACAGCTATGTCAAAAATCTCAATGGCAACACTCAGATCTGGTCTGAACTACAGCTCAATGGCACTACATTTACCGAATCAACTGATATTGCCAAAATCCTGGCAGACAGATTCAGTGCAAACTTCACCCCCCACCCCCCAAAGGGCCCATCCCCATACCAGATGATTGCAAAGCCCCTGAAATCACAGCCATGCAGGTAATGACCACACTCTCCAAAGCCAAGAACACAGCATCCATGGGACCGGGCAATATCCCAGGATGCATTCTGCATGAATTACAGAATGAACTGGCACCCCACCTAAATACCATGTTTAACCATAGCCTCACTTCAGGCTTTGTGCCTATGGAATGGTGCACAGCGCCGGTTATCCCACTCCACAAGGGGGGCACCACCACAGACCACGGGAATTATCGCCCCATTAGCCTGACAAATCTGGTCTGCAAGGCCATGGAATGCATCATCCTAGAGTTTATAAACAAAGACATAGGTAGCCTCCAAACTCTGGACCCCACTCAGTTTGGGTTTGTAAAAGGTAGATCATGCCTCCTAAACCTGATTGACTTCTTCAAATCAATCACTAGAGCTGTAGACGAGGGTAAGGTAGTGCACACAACCTATCCTGACTTCGCCAAGGCCTTCGACACCATCCTCCACTCTGGTATTATAGATGAACTCACTGGACTTGGCATAAATCCCTATGTCACAAGATGGGTGGCCAACTGGTTCACTGACAGAACCTACACAGTGAAAGTAGCTAACTCCAAATCTGACCTCAGACCGGTGACAAGCGGAGCACCACAGGGTTTGGTTCTGGGTCCTCTCCTGTTCGGTATCTACTTCTCTGAAGTCCAGGCTAATACAGCTGGTCTCTGGCTAATGAAATTCACAGATGACTGCAAACTAGGAGCCACAATCGATTCAACCAAGGATGTGGATATTCTACAAAGAGGCCTCACCGAGACTGATGCTTGGTGTCAAAGTCATGGTCTAAAACACAATGCCAAGAAGTGCATTGTCATTCCCTTCGGGAAAAATACCGTACCCATGAACTACCACATAGGCAGTAGCCTAGTAAGCACCGAAAATGTGATGAGAGCTTGGGACACAGGTGGATAGTAGTCTCACCTTTGATAATCACATCATCGCAGTAGTCAGGAAATCCTTCTACACAGCACACCTCATCACAAAGGGGTTCTCCTTCAGAAAAAGAGAGGTCATCATTCCTCTTTACTCATCCCTTATTAGACCCATCAGAGAGTACAACGCTCCATTTGGCATGTACCATGCAAGACATCTGCAACAGCTGGAAAGGCCACATAAATACCTCACTAAGAGGATTACCGGCCTCAAACAGATGCCATACGCCGACCATCTCAAAAAACTCCAGCTCTACTGTGTCACATACTCCAAGGTGACCTCTGCTTAACGTACAAAAAAAGTCAAACCCAGACCTGTTGGACATGCTACACTTAAAGAAATCCCAATCTCTCCGAGCCACATGCTCAGGGGATCTAAACCTTGTCACCACAATAAACAGAACATGCTGGAGGGATAGATTCCTGTCCCAGAGACTTCCCTTGCTCTGGAATAGGCTGCCCATTCAAGTCAAGCAGAGCTCCTCATTAGCCCTCTTTAAGAGAAATCTTGACGATTGGATGGGAAATAGGAAATTTACCCCAGGCATCACTGCTGTGGCTCTGCTTGACAGGGGCACAGGGAATTAGTTTTTTTGGGCAGCTAAAGCCAGGGAACTCATTTGACTAGGCTTGTATAGGCCCTGGGGCCGATAGCCTAGTACGTATCTATTAACCTATGAACTGTAGACTGCTAAACAGAAAATAAGGGACTACTTTGATAATATGCATAAGTTTAGAAAGATTGCTGTTAAGCAACTGCTTTTTGATAATAATGCTAGAGAACAAAAACTTTTAGCACAGCGACTCAGACAACAGAAAGTAGAAAGGGCTACCACCAAGCTTAGAGAGCCTATTACAAGGAAGATAGCTAGGGATCCAGTAGAAGTATTAGAAATATTTTGGAAATTCTATGAAAGTCTGTATAAAGCAGAGAAATATGGAAATCAAGAAAAGGTACAAATGGAAATGTTTATGGAAGAATTAAATATGCCAAGGCAAGAGGGAGAGGAGGCTCAATTACTAACAGTTAGGATAGGAGGAGATGAGATAAAAATGGTGATGTATAATCAACCTACAGGAAAGTCTGCAGGATTAGATGGTATTCCTGTGAAAGTTTGAAAGCTAGGAGAGAAAAAAATAACAAAGATCTGGAAGGTTTTATTTAACAATATTTTAAGAGGAGAATTACCAGCATCCTGGAAGAAAGTGGTAGTAGCTAAACTACCTAAAGAGGATAAAGATCCATCAGATCCAGCTTCATACAGGTCCATTTCAATACTAAATCATGATTATAAATTATGTCCGTAACAACTAGAAGAATGGCAAAAGTGATGACAAAATTGATAAATATGGATCATTGTGGTTTTGTGGAGGGGAGACAAACATTTGACAACATAAACAGAACAATGATATCCAGAGGGAAGCAGAATATAAGAAAATACCACTATTGCTTTTGGGTCTTGATGCAAATAAAGCATTTGACAGAGTAAACTGGGATTTTATGAGCAGAACAATGGAAGCATTTGTATTCCCTGATAAAATTATAAAGTTGATTAGGAGGATATATGAAGGATCAGAGGTGAAAATTAAAGTGGGTGGGGCCCTCTCTGATAATCTCTTCTTGAGCAGAGGAACTAGGAAAGGGGTGTCCTCTCTCCCCTTTGTTATTTGCTTTATATTTAGAACCACTGGCAAAAAAAAAAGGGACTCAGAAGTTCAAGGATATAATTGTTATGGGTCTATATTATAAAACCGAAAACCCGTTTGAGCGAATACCACAACAAAAACACATATAGCCCGAACCGCAAATACGCTGAACCCCCTAAACCTCAAAATTTAAAATCTCGAATCGTCATAGTCGGCCAACCCCACCACGCACTACATACTACCTACCCAAACATAAATAAACCACATACATACACTAACCAAACCCTACTTCTAACCCTACACTAAATCTTACATACATTACTATCTATGCACTTATCTTAACCCACACCCTAATCCTAAGGTCTGTAACTATCGCACACTTACCCTACGGAGATATACCCAAACAAAACAAATTAATCCACACACATAATCTTAACAAAAGCCTACTTCTAACCCTACACTAAACCTTACATACATTACCTATCTATGCACTTACCTTAACTCGCACCCTAACCTTAAGGTCCGTAACTATCGCACACTTACCTTACAGAGCTATACCGCAGATGGGCCAACCATGACAATTCAACATTTCGAATTTTGTGGTTTTGGATGTTCGCCATTTCCGTAGTTCACGCAATATGTGTCGCTCTTTTCCGATTCGCTCAAATGGATCTTTGGGCTTCTAATATAGACCCATTGGTATGATAGTCAAGAAAAGTTGGCTTTATTTGCAGATAGCATTATTTTATACCTGACAAAACCAGAAAGAGGCATTACAGTGTTGTGGAACATATTAAGACAGTTTTAAACCTTTTAGGGATACAAAAGTAATGAAGCAAAAGCAAAAACAAAAGCAATAGTGGTAAATTATGTGCCCACATATGAATTGGTTCAGCAATGTCTATATTTATGGGGACATGATAAAATGAAGTATTAGGAGTATGGATTAAATATGATACTGGTGTGACAGCTAAGGATATGTGGGAAGGGACTAAAATGATAATACAAAACTTAGAAAATGAAAGTTCTGTTATATGGATATTGATAGTAAGATACAAGCAGTTAAACTGTTTCCGTTTAGTCTTATACACTGGTCAGGCATATTTTATCAACCAGAAGAGAAATTGTGGATAGCAATTAATAAAGAGCTGAAGAATTTTATCTGAGAAGACAGCAAAAATCTAGTGGGATAAGCTTATTCTTCCAATAGAATGGGGCAGATTCAGACTACCTAGGTTGAAGGGGTATTTCAGAACAACACAGATCATAGCACAAGAGGAAAACTGTAATTCAAAGTGTAAAGAGATGATGATAAAACAGGGAAAGCTCAAGTAGCAGGGAGAGACTGGGATTTTGGATGTAGACCTTTAAGGAGAACAACAATAATCATACATAATATTATGTTTATCAAGTAGCAGAAGGTCTTCTAAGAATTAAGCCAACACAGGAATGTATAAAGGAGATTCTCCCAATAGGGAAGACTACAATTAGAGATACAGACAATAGGCAAGAGGGGGTGGGAATGTATTGGAGAAAACTGCCAAAGGAACCAGGAGAAAATAACTAGAGAGGGAAAGGTGATAAAATGGGAAGATGCCAAGAACTTATTTGGACTGCAGGCTAAAGATTGCCTTCCATATCAAGGATTGATGCCAAAGTATAGGCAAAGAGAAAGAAATAGGGGGGTCCTAAATGAAAGACCAGCACTTGTAAAGTTTTTATTAGAGTCTAGAACAAAATTTACCATTAAGAAAGGAATAATTAGTAGAACATATAAAATATTGCATGATAACTATAAGAATCGACCAAAGGAGGTTAGGAAGGACTGAGAAGAGACATTAGATAAACAATTCACAAAGAAACAATGGGGGATATATGTATGTCTCCCAAATATGCAACAAAATCTAGAAGATTTCGGATCTTTGCCTGGAAGTGCTTACATAGGTATTTTTATACCCTAAGCAGACTGCAAAGAATTTTACAGAGTTAAAACAACTGGAACTGGGATCTTTAGAAAAGGGTATGAGCAAATTACATAGGAAACAATGGGAACTGTGGGATCAATGCATGCATAGGAGGAATGAGGATTAAAAGAAGGCATGATTTGAATGAGCTATATAATGGTTGACTAACAATGACTGGATGTGTTAAAAGTTATGTATAATGTTTGCAGATACAGTTGTGTCAAATAGTTTGGAATGTATAATATTTGCAACTGAGACTGTGTTGCTATGGTTTATTGTCATTTATATAAATGTAACATGTCATACATGATAATTTAATAAAGATGCTTCTTGTTTAAAAACACAAATGGAACATTATGTTAAGTACATAACTTCTTTTTTCTCTTCTGCCTGGTGTACAGTGAATAATCATTTTCCACAAATGCTCTACTGTCTCCAACTTTTAGTACGGTGCCCTTCTCCCACAGTTTTATCAGTATCAACTCTTTCTTCTGTTAGGTTTATATCTTTAATAATACAGGTCTTGGTTGTTTTTTATGGACAGATTTGGAGCATACACATAGTGTGCCCTTTCAATTAACAGTTCCTCCTGTGGAATAACATTTCACTGGTTGTTTATACTTTCATAAAAATAATACAGTCTCTTCCTTCTAGTCTCTCTGGTGCAGAAGAAAATCTCAGATTTTCCTGTATGTTCTGTCCTCTAATTCTACCATTTTTGAAACATTTGTTCTTGAACAGTCTCATACTCAGCCAGCCTTTTCTACATTTTGACATGTGATTTTTGCAGTTTTGTCAGCTCATCTGAATATCTGTTTAAAGCTTCTTTCATTTTTCTAGCCTTTTGTTATTTGAGTTGATACACTCTTAAGTATTTTGTTTATTTTAATAATCTCTGAGCACGTGACTTTTTTTTTCCTCTAGATTACTGGAAGCAATATCTTATACCAAAGCTGGGGCTTAAAATGTTTTTTTGTTGAACAGCTGCAGGATTCTTCATATTCAATGTTTTTTCTTCACCTTTTCCTAGTTGATGGAGACTAAAAGGAAGAGACTGTATTGTTTTTATGAAAGTATAAACAACCAGTGAAATGTTATTCCACAGGAGGAACTATTAATTGAAAGGGCACACAGGGTCCCTTAGTTTTTTCTTTGCTGGCATCCAAGCAGTGCACTTACAAGCATGTATCTGAATTTACTAAAAGAGTTCCTGACCCTTGTCTTTCAATTACTTTTTCACACTGGGAGAGTTGAAGTTAAGCTGTTAGCCAGTGTGTAGCCATGTTGGAAAGTGGTTTATAGAGATAAAGGTGAACAATTACCTCATGCAGCACTTCAACCTAAATATGAGCACTAGGCAATTTTATTTGCCCTATACCTGGAACCACTAGCAAAATAGATTAAACAGAGTAATATACAGGGTTTGACTGGAATAACAAGAAAATATTGCATTATTTGCAGACAATATAATAGTATACCTGACAACTGGGCGGGAAATAGAAAATTCAACCTGGGGATAACTCCAGTGGCTCTACTCGACAGAGGCACTGGGAACTAAGGTTGGGTGGCATGATGCCAGGGTAATCCTATGGCTAGGCTTGTAAAGGCCACAGGGCCATTAGCCTAGTACACACCTATGAACCTATGAACACCTGAGAGCAGCCTGCCTGGGCTAGTTGCAATTTTACATTTTACATTTTATATTGTGAGAATATCTGGGTATCAGATATAAAAAAAAAAAAAAAAAAAACTAAGGTTATCTCAGTCAGTTATGCCCACACATGTGAATAAGTTGGGCAATATCCATATTGTTGGGCAAGTTTAGAATGAAGTACTTGAGAGTGTGGCTGACTTGGAGGAGTATCAATGCACCTAAAGAAACTTGGATAGAAATAAAAAATAATATAATAAGGTTATTTAAAAATGGAAATTATACCTGTTGATTTAGATAATAAATTAAATTATTAAAATTGTTTGTGGTTCCTTTGATAATATGTGGAGGGTAAGACTTTCAGTATCAGGTAGAGGATACATTTTGGGGTACCATAGAAAAAGAGGTAAAGAAATTCCTCTGGGAGAACAAAAGTGCAAGAGTCAGTTGTGATAACACAATTCTCCCAAGGAAGCTGGGAGGACTGGCAGTTCCAGACATGAATAGATACTTTAGAGTTACACAACTGAGGCTGACCTATCTAATACAAAATAATAAGTATACCTCTGGATGGAAACAATTCACTTTGACTCAAGGATGAGAGGACCCAAAGGTGATGACATACTGAGTATGGGCATTGTATTTGAAAAAATCCTGTGAGAAACAGTAACTGAAGGATATGTGTAAAGTCACACATAGTGGCATATGTTATAGGATGTTTAAGGAGTGGAAGTTAAAGATACTGCCTTTAGGAGTTTGGATACCAGAGAGGAACATTAATCGTACCCTGAAAAATTGGATAAAAAAAAAAAGGTCCATGTTATGGGAACAACTGAAACAGAGTGGGAAAATCTAAGCTGGGACCAGACTCCACAAGTTTTACAATTCAGAGATGATGAATATGTATGTTACATTTGTCCTTGGAGTCAGTCTTGAATAGAAGAAAGGTAGTTCTAAAGTTAAAGGGAAGCACGATGCCTGAGGTAATAAGGCTATTATCAGAAGCTCAGATGGAGCAAGGAACCAATAGAAAGTTGATTACCAGACTAATATAGAGGGTTATTTTACATAGGTTCATAGGTTGGTACTAGGCTATCAGCCCTAGGGCCTATACAAGCCTAACCATAACAATTCCCTGGCTATTTCTTCCCACATTATTTACTTTCCTGGACCCCTGTTTAGCAGGGTGATTGACGTGATCCCTGGGGTGAATTTCCTTTCTCCCATCCAATCGTCAAGGTTCCTCTTGAAGAGGTCCAAAGAGGCACTCTGCTTGACATGTATGGGCAATCTGTTCCAGAGTCTGGGGAGTCTGTGGGTCAGGAACCTATCCCTCCAGCATGTTTTGTTTATTGTGATGACAAGGTTTAGATCCCTGGAGCGTGTAGCTCTGAGGGATTGGGATTTCTTTAAGTATAGCATGTCCAACAGCTCTGGGTTTGACATGGCCTTGTATGTTAAGCAGAGATCGCCTCTGAGTAGACGATATGCGACAGAGTATAGCTGGAGTTTTTTAAGGCGGTCAGCGTGGGGCATCTGCTTTAGGCCTGTGATTCTTTTAGTGAGGTATTTCTGAGGCCTTTCCAGTTGTTGCAGATGTCTTGAGAGGTACATACCAAATGGGGCGTTGTATTCTATAATGGGTCTAATGAGGGATGAGTACAGTGGGACAATGACCTCCTTTTTTCTGGATGAAAAGCCCTTCGTGATGAGGTGTGCCACATAGAAGGATTTCCTGACTGTTGTGGTGATGTGGTTATCAAAGGTGAGACCACTGTCCACCTGTGTCCCTAAGTCTCTTATCACACTTTCTGTGTTTAGTGTACTGCCACCTATATGGTAATTCATGGATACATGTTTTTTCCCAAAGGGGATAACAATACATTTCTTGGCATTGAGCTCAAGCCCATGGCTCTGGCACCAAGCATCTGTTTCTGTAAGGCCCTTTTGTAGAGTATCCACATCATTTTGGGATTCAATAATGGCTCCCAGTTTTCAGTCATCTGCAAACTTTGTTAGCCAGAGTCCCTTAGTGTTGACCTGTACTTCAGAGAAGTAGATGCCAAACAAGAGCGGCCCCAGGACTGAACCCTGAGGTACTCCACTTGTCACTTGTCTGGAGCTGGATTTGGAGTTGGCTACTTTTACAGTGTGGGTTCTATCAGTAAGCCATTTAGCAACCCATTGTGTGACATCGGGATTAATGCCCAACTTAGTAAGTTTATCTATGATTCCAGAGTGGGGGATGGTGTCAAAGGCCTTGGCAAGGTCTAGATAGGCTGTGTGGACCACCTTACCCTTGTCCATGGCTCTGGAGACTGATTCAAAGAAGTCAATCAGGTTCAGGAGACAAGATCGGCCCTTCACAAACCCAAACTGGGTGGGGTCCAGTGTTTGAAGGTTGCCAATGTCTTTGTTTATAAGTTCCATGATAATACGCTCCATGGCCTTGCAGATAAGGCTTGTCAGACTGATGGGATGGTAGTTTCTGGGATCCAAGGTGGATCCCCCCTTGTGGACTGGGATAACTGTAGCTCTGTGCCACTCAGTGGGCACGAAACCTGAGGTGAGGCTATGATTAAACATGACACTTAGGTGAGGTGCCAGTTCATATTGTATTTCATGTAGTACACAGCCCGGGATGTCATCTGGTCCCATGGATGCTGTATTCTTGGCTTTAGAGAGTGCGTTTTGTACCTGTGTGGCCGTTATTACTGGAATTTGGCAATCTTCCGGTATTGAGATGGGCCATTTAGGGGGGTGAGAGGGGGGTGAAGTTGGCACTGAATCGATCTGCCAGGATATTGGCAGTATCCTTTGGATCAGTATATTTAATGCCATTCTGTTTTAGCTCAGAGCAGATCTGAGCATTGCCATTTAGATTCTTGACATAGTTATAGAATGCTTTGTGGTTGTCTTTGGAATCTTTGGCAATTTTATTTTCGTAACTAGCTTTGGAGGATTTTATGAGGCATCTCAGTTTCTTACTGAGGGTAGTAAGGGAGTTTTTTGCATCCTGGGATTTTCCTCTTTTCTGCAAATGTTTCTTCCTTTTGTTGTAAAGTTTGTTTATGGCAGGGGACCACCAGATTGGCTTCCTTTTTTTGGATGAGAGCATTTTGGTTCTATTTGGGATGGCACGATTGATGCATGAGTGGATGTGCTCGTACAGTGCCTTAGTGTAGGATTCAGCAGTTGAACTTTCAGTTCCGTCTGCATGGGTGTCATGAAGTTTGTCACTTCTGACTTGAGTAGCATGAAGTTGGCTTTGGAGAAGTTTTTATGGTGGTTTCTTTACTGGGGGTGGGGTGGGATGTAGATGTTAAGGGTGATTAGCTTATGGTCAGACCTGACTAACGAGGGGGTGACCATAGGTATGGAGCATTGATTTCCCATGTTGGTAATGACCAGGTCTAGGATATTGGAGCCCCTGGTGGGACTATGGATTAGTTGATCCAGGGCGTTGGAATTTATGAATTCCAAGAACCGTTCATAAAGGTGTTGGGACATGAGTAGTTTTCCCAGTTAATGGCAGGGTAGTTAAAATCACCCAGTATTAGGGTGTTTGGTTTTATCTTAATATTTTCCAGTATGTTTAGAAAGGTGTAGTGAAAATCTTGGGGTATGGTGGGGTATGATAAAAGCTTGAATGTAAAAATGGAAAGAAGAGTGAGAAAATGGATTGGAACAATAATACTCCAGCAGGGAATGGTAAGAAATATGTCTCACCCCTATAAAGGTATCCGAATTCAGGACATTTGGAATATTGGAATGGAAATGCTCACATAAATACATCTACACCCCAGAAAGACAGCAAACGATGTACAGGCTAACAAGCCTATTCTTTTGCACATGCACTCAGGAATAAATAGGGAGCTGGAATCACATCTTTTGGGACTACCCAGAACTAGGTATTTTAAAATCAGACCTGCAACATATTTTAGAAAAGCGATGACAAATAAAAAACACCAAGTAAAAAAGTAAAAGTAAAATAGACTTTATCCAGGTGTGAGAAGGATGGTAAGACCCTTTCTGCTGTGAGTGTATGTTTCTCCACCCCCCCCCAAAGGTCCTTTTCTAGGAACCAGAGAAGTGGTGGAAAGATATGATTCAAAAATCCCAAGGGCCTTTCTAAGACACACATGGAGGGAGTTCCCCCAGGGAAAGAGGGGGGAACCAAAACAGAAGACGCCACCTTCATGGGAGAGGTGGACTGCAAAACCAGGGCTTCAGGGATTCCTTTCCAGGTAAGCCCTTTCAGCACTCCTAAATAGAGGGCCGATTGTCTTCCTCTGGAGGCAGTCAGGGGATGTTTGTCCTTCCACTTGAATGCCTGGCTAGACATAACAACAGAGTCATGGATGCAACGGATTGTATCCAGAGGCTATATCATTCCCTTTTCCCATCCTCCCCTGTACACAAAAAAATCCCAGATGTTCCACCCAATCAGAGGTATTCAGCAGTGCAAGAAATTCAAAAACTGCTGGACAAAAGGAAAGGATCCAGAACCTACTCAAGATTCTTTTTTGTGCAAAGAAAGACAGGGGACTGGAGACTAATTTTGGATATCACCATGCTGAACAAATCAATTCATAAAACAAAGTTCCAGATGGTCACGGTAAAGTCAGTGACCAAGCATCAGTAGATAGTAGCCAGAGATTACACTGTCAATATCTGTGCCCACCTGGGAATTATGGTAAATCTCAAGAAATCCCAACTGACTTAGAATTCATAGGGGCTCTGCTAAATATAATGAGTCTATAGCATCCTTTCCTCTAGAGATACTCCAAAGAATTATGGTACAAGTTCAAAAGATAATCTGCAGAAAGAGGGTTCCTGCTCAACTAGTTTTGCAAACTCTAGGGTTGATGGCAGCCTCAGTAACCCTAGTATTCTGCAATGGCTACTAGCTTCTCAGTGGTCTAGCCTTTGCCAGCTCTTGTCAGACCAAATTCTGATCACCAATTATTGCAAGAGAGATCTACTTTGGTGGACTTATTCCAACAAATTCTCTGCATTTGCCTCTTTGTTCTTCCAGAGCCAATGGCCATAGTGACCACAGATGCCTCCGAGATGGGGTGGAGGGGCATTTTCTAGGCAAGACTGTCCAAGGCACCTGGTCTCCATTAGAGGCCAACTTGCACATCAATGTCCTGGAGCTAAGAGCGGTGCTTCTAGAGTTGCAGGCCTTTCAAACAGCTCTTCCTCAGGGAACAATTGCAATTCAAACAGACAATATCTCAGTAGTTTGGTACATCAACAAGCAGGGAGGAACCAAGTCTTATCCCCTTTGTTGAGAAGCTCTCAGAGTATGGCAGTGGGTGATCTCTTCCGACCACTAATAGCAATGTACATTCCAGGGAGTTCCAATGTGATTGCAGACAAACTGAACAGATATATCCTTCAGCCTCATGAGTGGTCTCTCAATCCTGAAGTGGCGGAAATGATCTTCCGTTAATGAAGTCAATCCTACTGAGATCGGTTTGCCTTCTCCCTAAACAACAAGTGCAGTAATTACTTCACCCTGATTCCACCTCCAGGGAAGTCACCCAGAGATGCTGTCCTCCACAATTGCCCCCCTTCCCAGTCTCCTGTATGCCTTTCTCCGATACCCCTAATTCTGAAAGTCTTACAGAAAGCACTCTGGTTGAAAAGCACAGTAATCTTCATTGCACCCTTTTGGCCTTGACATATTTGGTTCCCCTTCCTTTGGCCTTATCTGATTCAACTACCCTGGATTCTGGACCCAGTAATGGACCTTCTGTCCCATCCAGATGGACTTGTTCATCCAGACATTTTGAACCTCAAGTGGATGGTGTGGTTCCTTCAGTTCTATTAGGTGCTAGGTATCTAAATATTTCCTCCGAAGTACACCACATCCTCTTGTCGGCTCATAAACCTTCTGCTCATAAACTGTACTCTAGCAAATGGAAGAGATTTACCATTTGAGCCTATGAAAAACATATTTATCCCTTTTCTGCTTCTATAGAGCATATTTTGGACTTTTTAGCCAATCTTTTTCATGCTGGAGTTTCCCCTTCTACCATCAGATTACAATTAGCTGTAATTTCCAATTTCCACAATGGTTTGGAAGTACATTCTTTAGCCTCTCATAGACTTTGTAAATCATTTCTAAGAGGCACACTTTTGTTGAAACCCCCTTTCAAAGATTTGATGCTGCCTTGGGATCTAATCTTAGTATTACAGGCCATAGTGCATTCTCCCTTTGAACCATCTGCGGAATGTGATCTGAAGTTTTTCTCTTGGAAGACACTGTTTTTGGTAGCTATAACCTCTGCCAGAAGGATTCCAGAAATCCAGGCCTTGTCATGTAAACCTCCTTATCTTTTCCACAAGGATAAAGTTTATTTACAAACAAATCCTCCTTTCTACCCAAAGTAGTATCAGAGTCTAACAGCAATCCAGCAATTAATTTATCATTTTTCTTTCCAAATTTTTCCAACAAAGGTGAATATGCCTTACATTTACTAGACGTTCGCAGACAATTACATTTCTATCTTCACAGAATAAAAGACATTTGAAAATCAGACCAACTATTTGTTTCCTTTTCCAATGCAAAGTTGGGTAAG
This sequence comes from Protopterus annectens, assembly GCF_019279795.1. NCBI lineage: Eukaryota > Metazoa > Chordata > Ceratodontiformes > Protopteridae > Protopterus > Protopterus annectens. The sequence goes on from NC_056751.1 coordinate 355,887,987, forward strand.
CCAGTCAGCAAGGTTGACTCTGGCTAAATGACTGAAATACTGCAATCTGAAGTAGTTAACTTCATTTGTGCATCAACCTATGGGTATCGGATCCATATCGGATCTGAGCCGGCAGCTTCAAACAGCTAAGATCTGAGCTCCAAGCTCCTCCCATTTACCCATAACCCCCTGTTATCCCTTCCTGACCCCAGATCTCATTTGCTGCAGTTCTCAACAGCAGCTTTGAAACGAGCTTCCAGGCGTAGCGTAGGAGTTTTGTGAGGAAAAATTCTCCTTTTTATATTTTTGTTAAAAATATTGTTGTGTGAGTGTTTTCTCTCATAGTTAGGTTAGCGTACCTCTTGTTTTCTTAGTCAGTGTTAGTGTACTCCCTCCCCGTGTGTGTGTTAAGGTGTGTCTGTTTTTTGGGGCCTAGCGTGTGGGTTAAAAAATGTCTGAGGTGCCCAAATCTTTCTTTTCTAAATGTACCGAGTGTGGCCATAAGCTGTCCCCAGCGGATGGCCACACTTGGTGCGTTATTTGCCTTGGGGTTGAACATCTCACTTCGTTTTGCTCTATTTGTGCAGCGTTCAACCCCAGGGCCATCAGGGACAGGAGGTTGAAGCTGATTCTGGCGGGACTGTTGCCCCCGGACTCTGCTTCGTCCTCCAGCCCCTCTGTGGCTTCTGCCGAGGCTTCAGCGGCGCCACCTTCTCTCCCTCTGGCCAGAACTGACCCTTCCACCCTTGGCCAAGAGGAGAGGGAAGCTGGGAAGGAGAAGCGGAAACATCACAAGAGGCGAGCCGAGACCTGTTCCTCGGCTCCACCATCTAAGCAAGCTTCTCCTCCTATGGCCTCTGGATCTTCTCCTTCCCAGCTCCGATCTCCCCATTTCTCGCCGGATCCGGAGGAGGAGGAGACCCAGTTGCCTTCGAGGTCATCGAGGTGGCATTCCTGGCCCGCCTCGGTGGCCTCATCAAGGTCTACCCGTAGCATCTCCGACGCAGACTTGGACCGGATGATGCGTAGGTTCCTCCAGGCCCAGATGCAGATGGGAGTGCTCCTGCCTCCCCCCCCCCACTGGGGGGAGCTCGACCCCCATTTTCACCCTGATCGCTCCTTCTCTGACCCACTATCAGGGCTCAGAGCCTTTGGAGCCGGGTAGCGTTGGAGCCGGGGGAGCATCGGCGCCAATAGTCTCCGGTCATTCGGCTCCGATGGTGCCCTCGAGTCTATCGGGTCCCATTTCTTCGGATCTGAGCTCTCGGAGCCAAGAGCTGAGGTTCGGATCTGGAGATGTCAGTATGACTTAGGCTCTGTCGCAGTCGGAGCATGCTTGCCCTACGGATCCGACCGCCTCGGCACCAGCCCCAATCCGCACGTCGGATCCGAGGGAGGGTCTGCTCTTGGATCCGATAGTGAGCAGCTCTCCCTTGGCATTCGATGTTGTGGAGAGGGTATTGTTGAGGGACTCCAGGCCCCTGGCTTCGGCTGTGGCTTCACCCTGCACTCCCTCTCAGACAGGTCTACCTTCCATCACCTGGTCCCAGGGACAGCCTGCGCAAATGTCCCAGATTGTTTCCTTGCCGGAACAGGATGTAGTTGATGAGGCCTACTCGGACAGCCCCCCGAGGAGGTCCCTCACAAATGCAAGTGCAAAAGGAGGCACTTGGACTCACCTGAGTCCTTGACAGAGGACACAGTCTTGGAGGAAGGGGAAGGTTCCCCAAGGTCACCCCCTCGAAGATGTCTCCTTCGGAGACATCATGGAGATGCTTTGGATCAGAGGAGGGTGGTCAGCCCCAAAACCTTCCTTTGATGAGAATGTGTTTCTGGAGGCGTTTGATGCAGGCCCATCTACCTCTTGGGTGTCCCCTCCCGTCGACCCCCTGGTAGACCTGATCACTACCAGGGCGTGGAAGGAACCGGACACTGTGGAGCCCATCCCAAAGAGGCCTGACAAAATCCTCAACCCCCCTTTGGATAAGTCATGTTGGAGCAAGGGAGCCCTGGTAGATGCCATGTTGGTGGCGGATGCCACCAAAAGGGAACTGGCCCAGGAGAGTTCCTCGGTCCATCCTCCAGACAAGGAGTCTCGGATGATGGACCATCTGGGGAAGCAGGTGTTCACTTCAGCCACCTTCTCTGTGAGGTCGCTGAATTATATGGCACACGTGGTACGACTCCAGTGGGATCTCATTAAAGAATACGCTGGGTCGCCCCCAGAGTCCATGTCGGTGGAGGATAAGAAAGTGTTCTCAACCCGAATGGCCACTCTAAAATCTATCTCTAATACCTCTATGCGGTTACTATCCCATGCCCACAGAAGGAGCCACTAGAGCCAGCAGAGTGGGCATCATCCTATGGCAACAGGCGTGGCTCCATCACTGTGATTTCATGGAACCCTTCAAGGCGTTATTCGCAAATGCCCCGTTTGATGGTTTTGCCCTTTTTGGCAAGACCGTACACGACACATTGGTCCAGAGCGAGAAAGACGGGAAGACATTGTCTGCCATCGGAGTCCGCTTCTCTGCTCCCCAGAGGTCCTTCTCGAGGAACCAAAAGGGACAGAAGAAGATGTGGTTCCGGAAGTCTCAACAATCCCGTTTCGCTCCGGACCCCTTGTCCTTCAGAGGCAGAGGAGGACAGAGTGGGCGCTGCTCTAGAGGCAGAGGGGGGGTCCAAAGAACTTTGGGTCCAGAGAACCTTTCTCTGATCAGCCCATGCAGCAACCCTGAGGGCTTACCCGACTGCTCCACTCTGGAGGCAGTCGGGGGGCATTTCTTGAGGCACCTGGCAGCTTGGGAGTCCATCACAACAGATCGCTGGGTGCTTCAGATCATATCCAGAGGCTACAAGATACCTTTTCTCTATCACCCTTCCACTCCCCGGAACCTCCCCGATGTCCCACCCAATCAAAGGGAGGCGGCAGCCGAGGAAATCCTCCAGCTGCTAGAAAAAGAGCAATCCAGCACGTCCCCCCAGGGCAGTCCAGATCAGGCTTTTACTCCAGGTTCTTTTTGGTGCCAAAAAAGACGGGGGACTTAAGACCAATCCTCGACCTGTTCTTCCTAAACCTGTCAGTAGCCAAAGAAAAGTTCCGGATGGTCACTCTCCAATCCATTCTCCCACTTCTACAGGAGAACGACTGGATGTGCTCCATAGACCTCAAGGATGCATACTACCACATTTTGATGGACAGACGATCTAGGAGGTTTCTCTGCTTCCGGCTGGAGCCAGCCATTACCAATTCAGGGTCCTCCCCTTTGGTCTCACCACAGCCCCCAGGGTGTTCACCAAAGTCTTGACAGTTGTAGTGGCCCACCTGAGACTCCAGGGAATTCATGTCTTTCCGTACCTGGACGACTGGCTCCTGACTGCCCCCACCAGACATCTACTATGCACAGCCAGAGACTACTTTCTCCATTTAGCTCCCCGGCTGGGGATCATGATCAACATCAAAAAATCTTCCCTTCCTCCAACCCAAATCCTAGATTTCATTGGAGCCAGATTAAACACAAACCAGCTTCTAGCCTTCTTGACTCCAGACTGGCTTCAAACTGACATTATACTTTTTTGGAATGGTACCATCGACTCCCTACATGGTTTCATAGAATATAATATATATACCACCTCCTACTTTCTCTTTACCTATGAGACTTCCCTTACTAGTTATTAACCTGACATTACCATAATTAATTAGAATAGAAGAAATTTTTTTTTTTTCTTTTTACACAAAACCCTGTTGGAAAAATGGATATTTACATTCTGATATGCATCCCAGGCAATATAGTCAGAAATATAGTCAAGAATCAGATGGAAGATGTCTAGACGATGCAACTAAACGCCTCTTAGACTTCCAGAGATAGTGTTTTGACAATTTTTGTTTAAGAAGGCTATTCCACTCAATTAATTATGAAACAAAGGAAGGGTCGTCAAAGAGAAAAGAACATACAAGACCTAAGATTTTTACATTTAGAACATTTTTTTGAATCTCAATATAGTTATACACTCAAATACATCAAATCACCAATGATGTATTCAAACATTAAAATAATATTTAAATTAGGAATAAGAATATATTAAAATATAAATAGGGAATATAGTAATATCCCAGGTTCAGTCAGATATAATATGCTTCAACTTGAAAAAGGATATAAGGATAATGAAAAAAAATCTAATGTATAAAAGAAAAGAAAAATAAATTTACATAAAACATTTCAATTCCTGCAAATAATAAATGCTGCATCATATATAAAATTACTAAAGAAAGAGATATAAAATAGGGGGGAATATATAAATAGGGTTTTATGCCACATATTACACCACTGGTAATACTACCATGTTATGTGACTGTGCTTACGTATTGGCAGACAGGGTGGGTTAATGAATTTAAGATTTAAATACATTTACGCAACACAGTATACACGAATAAGAATATGGATAAGCACATGCTCTTGGATCAGAATGTTTCCTTCAGATTAGATGTTTCAAGCACATAGTGTTTTCTTCAGGGTCCTTCAGATTTTATTTTAGATTTAATAAACTTAACAGAATTAGAACTATGAAGCAGGATTTAGAATAACACTAGATAGCTCTTTATTAGATCTCACACTCCCATTGACATATTAATCCACTCTTTCAATCAGACCAGCTCTTCAGTATTTTCACATATATCTTTTTAGAAATATCTCTTTATATATTTTGCATTTGGATATAATTTTATTCAGCAAAATTTTTGTTTTTGATATTTAGCATTTATTTTTCTTGATTTGGATCTTATTGTTATCTGTTCCTTATTTATTTTGGTTGGGTTATTTATTTATTAATGTATATCATAATATTCATATAATTGTGATTATAATATATCATAAATACATATATAAATATGTATATATATATTTATATGATTATTTTTTATTTTATTTGTTATATCGTATTTGTTATTTATTTCCTTTCTTTTTCTTTTTTTATTTTTCCTTTTTTCCTTCCTACCCCCTCCTTCCCCCCTCCCCTCCTTCCCCCCTCCCCCCCTCCTCTTCTCCTTTTCCCCTCTTTCTTCTTTCCTTTCCTCTTCCTCCTCCCCTCTCCTTCCCACCTTCCCCCCTTCACCCCTTCCCTCCTTCATTCTCTTCTTTTCCTTTTCTTTTCACCCCCTCCCTTCTTTTTCCTTCCCTTCCCTTTTTCCTTTTCTCTCACTTTTCTTTTCCTTTTTCCTGTCTTTTCTTCTTATCTTTTTGATATATACAAGATATTTTAATAAATATAGAGAATATATAGATTTTGTATATATTAGAATTTAGAAAATATTATGAATATTAATATAATATTAATATAAATAAATAATATTATTGCTATTTTTATTTATTTGGGTGTGTATATTGATTAAAGATCAATATTGTATATATATATTAATCAAACTAAGGTTATTAAGACTATATATACATATTGATACCTACTGATTAAATTGATTGTTACTATACCTTACCGGAGCTTTATTATGTATGGCTATGTAATTAGAGCAGAAGTTCTTAAGAAGTTGTGTAATAGACTGGCTTCAAACTCTAAAACTCCAAATATTGGCCCTTCTTCAATCCCCAGCTCCCTCTGCGGAATTGGTCCTGAGGGCGTTAGGCTCTGTGGTGGCAACTATCAACCTTCTCCCCTTGGCGTGCCTGAATATGAGAATTCTTCAATGGACCTTGCAAGTCCAATGGTCCCTCCTGCGGCATCCCATGAGCTTCCCCGTTCCCCTCAGCAGGGTCTGCAGGAAAGCCCTCTTATGGTGGCTCCAGTCCCCGGACCTCCAGAAAGGGTGCCCCTTCTCTATGTCCCCTCCCTTAGCCATGGTGACCATGGATGCTTCTCGCCTCAGGTGGGGGGGCACTGCATGGGCAGGACTGTCCAAGGCACGTAGACCCATTCGGAGACCCTTTTGCATCTCAATGTCCTAGAGATGAGAGTGGTGCTTTTGGTGTTGCAAGCACTTCACAGCCTTCTTCCCTTGGGGACAATTGCGATTCAAACAGACAATATGTCGGTTGTCTGGTGTATCAACAAACAAGGGGGAACCAGGTCCTATCCACTTTGTCGGGAGGCCATGAGAGTGTGGGAATGGGCGATATCCAACAACCGCTTTCTCATAGCGATGCACATTCCGGGCTGGTCCAACATCTTGGCAGACAGGCTGAGTCGAACCATTCTCTCACCATACGAGTGGTCTCTGAACCCCAGAGTAGCGAAGTTAATCTTCTCCAAATGGGGTTAACCTTGCTGCGACCTTTTCACCTTGCCTTCCAACGCACAGTGCAGTGATTACTTCTCTCTAATTCCCCCATCCGGTGAATCCCTCAGAGATGCTCTGGTGCATGTTTGGCCACCCGGTCTACTTTATGCTTACCCTCCTCTTCCACTGATGCTAAAGTTCTTACAGAAAGCCCGACGTTTGGGGAGCAGAATAATCCTCATTGCCCCATTCTGGCCTCGTCAACCTTGGTTCCCATTTATATGGTCTAATCTAGTGAATCCCCCATGGATTCTAGATCCCATCCCGGATCTGAACTCTCACCCATCAGGCCTGTCAATTCCGAACCTGGACAACCTCAAGCTGACATCTTGGTTGATCCAGTTCCACTGATAGCTAGGACTCCCTGTATCTCGTCCCCTGTCAAGGCAATACTAGTAGATGCTCACAAGCCGTCTATGAGAAGGATTTATAATAGCAAATGGAAGCGTTTTTCTATTTGGGCGGAGCATCAAAACTTAGATCCCTTTACAGCTCCGCTGCCAGCAGTGTTAGATTTTCTACCAGACTTATTTGACCAAGGTGCTAGTTCTTCTACAGTCAAGGTCCAGCTGGCTGCAATTTCTCACTATCATGTCGGGAGTGATCTCCATCCTTTGACTTCATCAAAATTATGTAAGACCTTCCTAAAGGGCACTTTCCTTTTGAGGCCTCCAGTTAAGCATGCAGTCCCTCCTTGGGACTTAACCCTTGTTCTTCAGTCTCTGACAGCTCCTCCCTTTGAGCCTGCATCTTCAGTGGATCTGAAATACTTATCTTGGAAGACAGTTTTTCTTGTTGCCATCACTTCGGCCAGAAGGGTTTCGGAACTTCAAGCCCTTTGTGCCAAGCCAACTTATTTAATATTTCACAAAGATAGAGTTTCACTCAGGACCAATCCCTCCTTTCTGCCCAAAATTGCTTTGGAGTCTAATATCAACCAATCTATTAATTTACCAGTATTCTTTCCGAATTACCAGAATAAAGGTGAATACAAGCTACACTCTCTAGACGTACATAGGCAACTGAGGTTTTATTTGCACAGGACAAGCTGATCACAGGAAATCAGACCAGCTTTTTGTATCCTTTGCTAAACCCACTTTGGGGAAACCTGTATCAAAAGTCACCTTGTCGAGATGGATTTCACAATGTATCCTTTTGGCTTATGAGAGTTCGGGCCGGTCTGCACCTCATGATGTCCATGCCCATTCTACTCAATCAATCTCTACCTCTGCTGCTTTTCGATCTAGGGTGTCATTGGATGACATTTGTTCAGCAGCCACTTGGGCTTCACCTAATACATTCATAAACCATTACAAATTGGATATTGTCTCTAGAGGGAGAGCATCCTTCGGCTCTGCAGTGCTCCAAAACATCCTTCCATGAGGACCTCCCAAAAATTAGGTAGCTGGGGACTCTGTCCCATAGGTTGATGCACAAATGAAGTTAACTACTTCAGATTAAGAAGTTATGTATCACCATAATGTTCCATCTGAGTAGGTAAACTTCATTTGTCAGCAACTGACCCTCCCTCCGTCCCCCTGATCCATATGGATACTCAAAGGAATCCTGCTTATCATGGTGGATTGTCTTCAGGTTGGAGTTTGGAGGTGGTTCTTTGGTGTTCTATATGTTTATGCTTATAAGCAAACTCAATCTGAGGTCAGGAAGGGATAGCAGGGGGTTATGGGTAAAGGGGAGGAGCTTAGAGCTCGGATCTTAGCTGTTTGAAGCTGCCGGCTCGGATCCGATACCCATAGGTTGCTGACAAATGAAGTTTACCTACTCAGATGGAACGTTATGGTGAGTACATAACTTCTTATTTTATTTATCTATGATAAGAAGAAAATTACCTTACCTAGGCCTGTGAAAACACATTCTACAACATCTGCAGCCACCTTGGCAGTTTTCCAGTCTAGAGCTTCATTGAGGATTTATGTGCAGCAGCGACTTGGGCTTGTCCCCGTACCTTTATTACTCATTACAAATTGGACATAATCTCTATGGAATAGCATCTTTTTGTTCGATGGTGCTCAGGAATATTCTTCAATGAGTCCACCCAAGATCTTAGGTTGCTGGGGACTGTCCCATCTGTCAAGGATAAATGACGATAGACAACACAGATGGAACATTATAGTAAGTACATAACTTCTTTTTTTCTACTCAAGTGTTAAACAAACACAGTCGGCTTTAGGAACCAGTGAACCCTACAGTCATTGGGGCCCCCCAGTCACAGCACTTTATTTTATTTTGATTTGCATGTTTCTCAAACCAATAAAGGCTAGCACAGCAATGTTGTGTACTAAATAAACTAGGTAGATAGTAATAATAAGTCTTAAAATGAAGAATCCTAAGGACTGGCACCACTTCATCTCCTTTAAAGTTTAAATATATCTCTTGTTGTAGTAACTGTGTTTTGTCAAGTCACAGGCTTCTTAATTTCATTAAATATTTTAACACTGACATAGTGTCTTTGACTTACTTAAATCCTAATAGTAGACATTTTCTCCACGAAAACTAATATCATATCTGGCTTTTGACATCCACAATAGCTGCAGCTGTGGGGGGGGCCCATTAATCATCCATGACTGTGTCGGGGCCCTGGCTGGAGGAAAATGATGGGGGAAGAATCATTCATTGTCCAATTACATGCTTTTTCCTAAACAAGGTTGTGATAGGACCCTGTTAGGATAAAGCTAGTAATTAGTGAATGAACATGAGCAAAGTAAGCTCTAGAAATCAGCTGTCTAAATGACTGATCTCACTGCTTAAGAGGGATTTTTTTTAAACAAGAAACATCTTTATTAAATTATTATGTATGACATAGCAACACACATTTATATAAATGAAAAGAAACCATACTGACATAATAAGTTGCAAACATTTTACATCACAAACCAGGTCGACATAACTGTAGTTGCAAACATTATACATCGCTTATAATCTATCCAGTCGTTGTCAATCAAATATTACATAGCTCATTCAAATTCTGCCTTCTTTTAAACCTTGTTCCTCCACTGCATGTGTTGTCCTCACAATTCCCATTTGTTTCCTATGCAATTTGGTCCTACTCTTTTCTAAAGATCCCAGTTCCAGTTGTTTTATCTCTGCTACTATATTCAC